>NC_079196.1:208790521-209090521 GCF_029499605.1 Hyla sarda
TACTGAACCTGACACTGTCCATTTAGGAGATGGTGCTTTTTTTCGTTTTGGGTTAATAACGTGTTGGTCTCAGCAGTCTATTCAGTCTTAGGCCAGAATGCTTGTTAAATAAAATAATAAATAAATAAAGTAAAAAAAAGAGTCATATTCGCTGATTGCCGTTTTTTTCAAAAACACTGTGGCCAGATGTTAGCTGGAAGCCATTACGCAAATCTGAAACCCAGACCAGACCCACATGGCATTTTTGCTTGTCCCGTTTTTTTGGCTCAGTGGTAGTTTTTAAAAATTTCAGCATGCTCTGGCTTTGAAGTTTTTATCCAAATTTTGTGACATTTTACCTCCAACAAGATTGAAGGTTGAAATTCCTCCCCAAGAAAAAAAAAGCTCATGTTTACGTGTTGGTGTCTTTTCAGCCGCCCCCCCCCCCCCCTTGAACCAAACGACGAAAGAATCACATGACTTGTAATGGGAAAAACTCAGGGGAATAACGCAATATAAAAAACACCTAATCTTAATACATACTATTTTGGAAAAAATTCCACAAAAACTGCACCAAGGAAGAGAGAAAAGAAGAGCAGTTTCTGTGGCGTTTTTTTGTGTCTGTCAAAAGCATTACACAATCGATGGCCATTAAAGGGGTACTCCGCCCCTAGACATCGGTGGCCATTAAAGGGGAACCCGCAATCTCTGCTGCAGCCCCCTGTGTCATCTGGTGCACGGAGCGAGCTTCGCTCGGTGCCTGATGACTGGCGATGCAGGGGCCGGAGGATTGGGACGTCACGGCCCTGCCCACCCGTGACGTCACACCCCGTCCCCTCCCCCCTTAATGCAAGTCTATGGGAGGGGGCGTGATGGCACGTCACAATCCTCCGGCCCTGGCATCGCCAGTCATCAGGCACGGAGCGAAGCTCGCTCCGTGCACCAGATGACACAGGGGGTTTTGCAGGAGAGATTGTGGGGGTTCCAAGCCGTGGGACCCCCGCGATCAGACATCTTATCCCCTATCCTTTGGATAGGGGATAAGATGTCTAGGGGCGGAGTACCCCTTTAATATTACATTGGTGAGGGTCTGACTCCCACTGATTTAATGGCACTAGTGTATGGGACAACACTGCAGATAAATTGATAAACTGATTAAACTCATGCACCCCACTAATCTTAATTTGTATGCCCTTTCTTAAACTATATATTAAAGGTTGTAGATTAGAAAGTTATATAAAATGTATATCCTTCTGGGGACCTCAAGTGGCTGCATAGGCTGTATGCCCACCCTTGGGTATATAGACATTACAAAGGGGCAATACCCCTCTGCTCAGGAGCCCCACATTCATTCTGGTGTAACTTTTGACATTTCACACAAACTTTGCATAGATCAATAGTACAAGAGAATATAAGAAACTGTGTAATATTTATTAGACAAATATGCTTCTTTCTCCTGTTCTCAAGCTTCTTCCCTCTCATCCCCTCCTCCTGCTACTCCCCCCAAAATCATCCTCCCTGAAAATCAGCTCAGCTTTGTCCTGTGTCTGCAAGACAAATCTATGAAGGGGGGGGGGGGGGGGGGGAGGAGAGAGCTGCACCCACCAGCTTTGGAAGAACTATAAATTAACGATGAAGCATGCAGAGCAGAAATCTGCTGAAAAATACCATAAAAAAGTTATATAATGGCCGGAAATAGTGCTCTTCCTCATGTATACACACAGGGCAGCCTATCCTGAAAAGTCACCTGGAATGACAGGTATGCTTTAAGATCGGTCAGGGTCTCAGTGCTTAGACCTTCTTCAGTCGTTAGTCATAGCAGCGTGAAGTAGGAAGGGTGCTCTTCATTCCCCGGTGCTCAATGCAGGCTCTATGGACTTATAATGAAGCCCGTCTTCCGTAATGGCCCGGATTGCACGCCAAGCTGGGAAGCGAAGCGTACTAACGTGTTTTTACCCAGCTATAATTAACTGGGACCTCTGACCTATTGTAACTTTTGAAGCGTTTGTGCTAAAAGTATATTTAAATGACAATAACGCTTTAAGGACATGTTCGCACGGAGGGAAATGTGCGAAATGTCCGGCTGAAAAATACAGGCAGGAAATTCCGCACATTGCATGTTCCGGTGGGCACTAGGACTGCTCGGAAATGCATCATCTCATAGACGGCAATGCATTTTTCGAGCAGAATCCGCAGGAAGAATATTCTAGAATATAAAGTCTATTTTTTCTGCAGATGCCGGAAATGGGAAATTCTGCCTTCAAATTTTGCTTGGAAATGCAATACTCCAGCTTACCAAAGAGCAGGAGACAAAGTTGTGACACATTTCCCTGCAGCACCTCTACAGGGGAAGTGAAGTATTACACCGTTCCTATTGAAATCAATGACATGTACTGCATGTACTGCAGGTCCTCCAAAGATAGAGACACTCTAGGTGAGTGGTTTTTAAAGGGGTACTCCACTGGAAAATGTTTTGTTGCTTGCACTCTGGACAGTTCCAGACAGAGGTGGCAGCAGAAAGCACTATGGTCAGACTGGAAAGAACTGCACAACTTCCTCTGGAGCATACAGCAGCACCAGTTGATTTGAAAACATTTTTTCCCCTCCAGAGTACACCATTAAAGGGGAACTCCGGTGGAAACAAGTGGAAAACAAAATCAACTGGTGCTAGAAAGTTAAACAGATTTTAAATTACTTCTATTTAAACATCTTAATCCTTCCAGTACTTATCAGCTGCTGTATGCTCCACAGGAAATTATTTTCTTTTTGAATTTCCTTTCTGTCTGATTACAGTGCTCTCTGGTGAACTCTGTCCATTTTAGGAACTGTCCAGAGCAGGAGAGGTTTGCTATGGGGATTTTCTCCTGCTCTGGACAGTTCCTGAAATGGACAGAGGTGTCAGCAGAGAGCACTGCGGTCAGACAGAATAGAAATTCAAAACGAAAAGAACTTCCTGTGGAGAGTACAGCAGCTGATAAGTACTGGAAGGATTAAGATGTTTAAATAAAAGTAATTTACAAATCTGTTTAACTTTCTGGCACCAGTTGAATAAAAATAAAAAAAAATGTTTTTCAGTGGAGTACTGTGAACCACCGGACATTGCAAAACTACAACTCCCAGCATGCCCGGACAGCCAACGGCTGTCCGGGCATGCTGGGAGTTGTAGTTTTGCAACGTCTGAAGGTCGACATTTCCCTTATACAATAGCCACATCATGTGACTGATATATAGGGACGCCATAGGTTGTAATACAGCAGTGAATCCCAGGGAAATATCTCTAATGTTCCTCGTTTACTTAAATTCAATATATTTAAACATTTCCGCTTGTACATTTTACTGCTGAGTCAGGGAGCGCTCCCCGTGCTGCAAGGATAATGCGGCGATAAAATATTAACTTATTAGCAGCCCCTACTAAATCATTGTGCGAGATTAATTCAGCTTTGTGGAATATGCAAATATTATGCCGCTGTTTACATTGATCTTTCTCTATAAATCTAAGGCCCCAGCTTCTTATTAATGAGCGAATAATTTACATTGACGTCCTCTTGGTCATAAATAGTTAAAAAACAAAACAAAAAAAAAACTAAAACGCAGCTTTAGTTATTTTAACCCCTTAAGGACCCAGCCCAAATATACCTTAAGGACCAGGCCATTTTACACCTTAAGGACCCAGCCATTTTTTGAACATCTGACCACTGTCACTTTAAGCATTAATAAATCTGGGATGCTTTTACCTTTCATTCTGATTCCGAGATAGTTTTTTCGTGACATATTCTACTTTATGTTAGTGGTAAAATTTTGTCGATACTTGCATCATTTCTTGGTGAAAAATTCCAAAATTTGATGAAAAAATTCAAAATTTTGCATTTTTTTTTTTTTACTTTGAAGCTCTCTGCTTATAAGGAAAATGAATATTCCAAATAAATTATATATTGATTCACATATACAATATGTCTACTTTATGTTTGCATCATAACGTTGACAAGTTTTTACTTTTGGAAGACATCAGAGGGCTTCAAAGTTCAGCAGCAATTTTCAAATTTTTCACAAAATTTTCAAAATCGGAATTTTTCAGGGACCAGTTCAGTTTTGAATTGGATTTGAAGGGCCTTCATATTAGAAATACCCCACAAATTACCCCATTATAAAAACTGCACCCCTCAAAGTATTCAAAATGACATTCAGAAAGTGTGTTAACCCTTTAGGTGTTTCACAGGAATAGCAGCAAAGTGAAGGAGAAAATTCAAAATCTTCATTTTTTACACTCGCATGTTCTTGTAGACCCAGTTTTTGAATTTTTACAAGTGGTAATAGAAGCCCCCAAAATGTGTAACCCCAATTACTCTCGAGTAAGCACATACCTCATATATGTATGTCAAGTGTTTGGCGGGCGCAGTAGAGGGCACAGTAGGGAAGGAGCGACAATGGGATTTTGGAGAGTGAATTTTTCTGAAATGGTTTTTGGGGGGCATGTCACATTTAGAAACCCCCTATGGTGCCAGAACAGCAAAAAAACACCACATGGCATACCATTTTGGAAACTACACCCCTCAAGGCACGTAACAAGGGGTCCAGTTAGCCTTAACACCCCACAGGTGTTTGACAACTTTTCGTTAAAATCGGATGTGTAAATGAAAAAAAAAATTTCACACTAAAGTGCATTTTCCCCCCAAAATTTACCATTTTTACAAAGGGTAATGGGAGAAAATGCCCCCCAAAATTTGTAACCCCATCTCTTCTAAGTATGGAAATACCCCATGTTAGGACGTAAAATACTTTGCGGGCGAACTACGATGCTCAGAAGAGAAGGAGTCACTTTTGGCTTTTTGAAAGCAACTTTATAAAAACTGCACCCCTCAAAGTATTCAAAATGACATTCAGAAAGTGTGTTAACCCTTTAGGTTTTTCACAGGAATAGCAGCAAAGTGAAGGAGAAAATTCAAAATCTTCATTTTTTACATGGTACTAGAAGCCCCCAAAATTTGTAACCCAATAACTCTCGAGTAAGGAAATACCTCATATGTTTATGTCAAGTGTTCGGCGGGCGCAGTAGAGGGCACAGAAGGGAAGGAGCGACAATGGGATTTTGGAGAGTGAATTTTTCTGAAATGTTTTTTTGGGGGCATGTCGCATTTAGGAAGCCCCTGTGGTGCCAGAACAGCAAAAAATACCCACATGGCATACTATTTTGGAAACTACACCCCTCAAGGAACGTAACAAGGGGTCCGCTGAGCCTTAACACCCCACAGGTGTTTAACGACTTTTCGTTAAAGTTGGATGTGTAAATGAAAAATTTTTTTTTTTTTTACTAAAATGCAGTTTTTCCCCAAAATTTTACATTTTTACAAGGGGTAATAGGAGAAAATTACCCCCCAAATTTGTAACCCCATTTCTTCTGAGTATGGAAATACCCGTTAGGACGTAAAATGCTCTGCTGGCGAACTACAATGCTCAGAAGAGGAGGAGCGCCATTGAGCTTTTGGAAAGAGAATTCGTTTGGAATGGTAGTCAGGGGCCATGTGCGTTTACAAATCCCCCCGTGGTGCCAGAACAGTGGACCCCCCACATGTGACCCCATTTTGGAAACTACACCCCTCACAGAATTTAATAAGTGGTGCAGTGAGTATTTACACCCCACAGATCTTTGGAACAGTGGGCTGTGCAAATGAAAAATTTTATTTTTCATTTTTACGGACCACTGTTCCAAAAATCTGTCAGACACCTGTGGGACTTAAATTCTCAATGTACCCCTTATTACATTATGTGAGGGGTGTAGTTTCCAAAATGGGGTCACATGTGTCGGGGGTCCATTGTTCTGGCACTATGGGGGCTTTGTAAACACATGTGGCCTTCAATTCAAGACAAATTTTCTCTACAAAATCCCAATGGCGCTCCTTCTCTTCTGAGCATTGTAGTTCGCCCGTACAGCACTTTAAATTCACATATGGGGTATGTTCTTACTCAGAAGAGATGGGGTTACAAATTTGGGGGGGCTTTTTTCCTTTTTCCCTTGTGAAAATGAAAATTTAGGGTAACAACAGCATTTTAGTGAAAAAATATAATTTTTTTCATTTTCCCATCCAACTTTAATGAAAATTCGTCAAACACCTGTGGGGTGTTCAGGCTCACTATACCCCTTGTCACGTTCGGTGAGGGGTGTAGTTTCCAAAATGGGGTCACATGTGGGTATTTTTTCTTTTTGCGTTTGTCAGAACCGCTGTAAAATCAGCCACCCCTGTGCAAATCACCAATTTAGGCCTCAAATGTACATGGTGCGCTCTCATTCCTGAGCCTTGTTATGCGTCCGCAGAGCATTTTACGTCCACATATGGGGTATTTCCGTTCTCAGGAGAAATTGCGTTACAAATTTTGGTGGTCTTTTTTTCCTTTTACCGCTTGTGGAAATAAAAAGTATGGGGCAACACCAGCATGTTTGTGTAAAAACTCTTATTTTTTTACACTAACAGGCTGGTGCAGCCCCCAACTTTTCCTTTTCACAAGCGGTAAAAGGAAAAAAGACCCCCAAAATTTGTAGTGCAATTTCTCCCGAGTACGGCGATACCCCATATATGGCCCTAAACTGTTTTCTTGAAATACGACAGGACTCCAAAGTGAGAGAGCGCCATGTGCATTTGAGGACTAAATTAGGGATTGCATAGGGGTGGACATAGGGGTATTCTACACCAGTGATTCCCAAACAGGGTGCCTCCAGCTGTTGCTAAACTCCCAGCATGCCTGGACAGTCAGTGGCTGTCCAGAAATGCTGGAAGTTGTTATTTTGCAACAGCTGGAGGCTCCGTTTTGGAAACCCTGTACGCCGTACAAGACGTTTTTTTAATTTTTATTGGGGGGGGGGGGGACAGTGTAAGGGGGTGTATATGTAGTGTTTTACTCTTTATTATGTGTAAGTGTAGCGTAGTGTTTTTAGGGTACATTCGCACTGGCGTGTTACGGTGAATTTGCCGCTAGGAGTTGCGCTGCGGCGAAAAATTTGCCGCAGCCCAAACTTGAAGCAGGAAATTTACTGTAAACCTGTCCGTGTGAATGTACCCTGTACATTCACATGGGAGGGCAAACCTCCAGCTGTTTCAAAACTACAACTCCCAGCATGTACTGACAGACCGCGCATGCTGGGAGTTGTACTTTTGCAACAGCTGGAGGCACACTGGTTGGAAAACCTTCAGTTAGGTTCTGTTACCTAACTCAGTATTTTCCAACCAGTGTGCCTCCAGCTGTTACAAAACTACAACTCCCAGCATGTACTAACCACCGAAGGGCATGCTGGGAGATGTAGTTACGCAACAGCTGGAGGTACCCAACTACAACTCCCAGCATGCCGAGACAGCAGTTTGCTTTCTGGGCATGCTGGGATTTGCAGTTTTGCAACATCTGGAGAGCTACAGTTTTTAGACCAGTGCACAGTGATCTCCAAACTGTGGACCTCCCAGCATGCCCAGACAACAAACTGCTATGTGGGCATGCTAGGAGTTGTAGTTTTGCAAGATCTGGAGGGATATAGTTTAGAGACCACTGTATAGTGGTCTCAAACTGCAGCCCTCCAGCTGTTGCAAAACTACATATTCCAGCATGCCCAAACAGCTGTCTGGGCATGCTGGAAGTTGTAGTTTTGCAACATCTGGAGGGCTACAGTTAGAGACCACAGTCTCAGACTGTAGCCCTCCAGATCAACTTAACGGCTTCCGTAGGATCCCGGGAGCCGTCCTCTTCAGACGCATGTCACGCCGTCCGCAGATCAACGTCGCCGCAGCCTCCGGATCGGTAAGTGGACATCAGCGCCCGGTCCCCTTCAGTTCCCCGTTCTGCCCTGCCTATTGTGGGTGGGCAGGACGGGGAAAACGAAAGTTAACCCCCCCCCCCGCCCCCGGTCTGCTATTGGTCGTCGCATCTGACGATCAATAGCAGACCAATAGCAGAGATAGGAGGGGTGGCAACCCTGCCACCTCACTCCTTTGCCTACAGGGGGATCGTGGGTGTCTTAGACAACCGCGATCCCCCTTCTATTCCGGGTCACCATAGACCCATATGACCCGGAATCGGCGCAAATCGCAAGTGTGAATTCACTTGCGATTTGCGTCGATCGCCGACGGGGGGGGGGGGGGGGGGGATCTGATGACCCCCCTGGGCATTTGCGCGGGGTGCCTGCTGATTGATATCAGCAGTCACCCCGGCCCGGTCCCCGCCCGGCACGCGGCGGGGAACGAAATTCCCACGGTCGTATGGATACGCCCCAGGTCCTTAAGTGGTTAAAGGGGTACTCTGAATAAAAAATTTTTTAAATCAACTGGTGCCAGAAAGTTATACAGATCTGTAAATGACTTCTATGTGAAAAAAAATCTTAATCCTTCCAGTACTTTTCAGCTGCAGTATGCTCCAGAGGAAGTTGTGTAGTTCTTTCCAGTCTGACCACAGTGCTCTCTGCTGACACCTCTGTCCATGTCAGGAACTGTCTAGAGCAGGAGCAAATCCCAATAGCAAACCTCTCCTACTCGGGACAGTTCCTGACACAGACAGAGGTGGCAGCAGAGAGCATTGTGGTCCGACTGGAAAGAACTACACAACTTCCTCTGGAGCATACAGCAGCTGATAAGTAATGGAAGGATTAAGATTTTTACATAGAAGTAATTTACAAATTGGTTTAACTTTCTGGCACCGGTTGATTCGAAAACATTTTTATTCCTCCGGAGTACCCCTTTAACTGAGAGAGATGTTAATACTTGATTATTAAAAGGGATGTCTGGTTTAGAAAACCCATTTTAGGGTACGTTCGCGCTGAGACAGTATTTCGGAGTTCAGCAGGTGGCGCTGGCAGTAGGACCACGCGGACCTGTGCCATCACCATTGATGGTAATGAAGTCCGTATGGAATTTCTCCAAAACGAATTAGCCTGTTCAATCTTTCGGCAGGTATTCTTTCTTTTGGCAGAAATTCTGGGTGAAAATTCTTAGTGTGAACTGGCCTTTAAAGGAGTAGTCCAGTCCGGATAGGGGATAAGTTTCAGTTCGCGGGTGCTCCGACCGCTGGGGCCCCCAGCTGCCTTCGGAAATCTCTGTCTCTGCCATAGAGTTGTATTGAGGGGGCGGGTCAGCCACCGCTTCGTGCGGTGGTCAACACGCCCCCTTCCCGCGGGCTGCCGGGGCCCCATACAGGAGATCGCGGGGGCCCAAGTGGTCGGACCCCTTGGGATCTGAAACTTATCCCCTATCCTTAGGACAGGGGATAAGTTTTTCAGGACTGGATATCTCCTTTAAAGGGGTACTCCACCCCTAGACATCTTATCCTCTATCCTTTGGATAGGGGATAAGATGCCAGGGGCGGAGTACCCCTTTAAGAGCCCTTCCACAGTGTGGACATTCTGCCGGCATCCCATGGTTCCAATGGGATTCTGCTACTCTGTTCAGACTGAGGGGTTTCCATAGCAAAATATGACGTCCGCCCAAAATGTCAACATGTTCATTCTTTGGCCAGAATTCAGCCGAACTGCATTGCCATCTATAGAGACAGAGCACATCTGGACCTGCTGCAAGTGTTATTCAGCCAACAGACTTGCCCTAAAGGGGTACTCCGGAGGGGGTGGGGGAGTGTTTTTAAATCAACTGTTGCCAGACAGTTATACAGACTTGTAAATTACTTCTATATAGCAATCTTAATCCTTCCAGTACCTATCAGCTGCTGTATGCTCCAGAGGAAGTTGTGTAGTTCTTTTTCCGGTCTGACCACAGTGCTCCGTGCTGACACCTCTGTCCATGTCAAGAACTGTCCAGAGCAGGAGAGGTTTGTGATGGGAATTTGCTTGTACTCTGGACAGTTCCAGACAGAGGTGGCAGCAGAGAGCACTGTAATCAGACTGGAAAGAACTTCACAACTTCCTCCGGAGCATACGGCAGCACCAGTTGATTAGAATTTTTTTTATTTTCCTTCGGAGTGCACCATTTAAGGGGAACTCCGGTTGAAACAAGTAGAAAACAAATGTTTTCCAATCAACTGTTGCCAGAAAGTTAAACAGATATGTAAAATACTTCTATTTTAAAAATCTTAATCCTTCCAGTACTTATCAGCTTCTGTATACTACAGCGAAATTTGTGAAGTTCTTTCCAGTCTGACCACAGTGCTCTCTGCTGACACCTCTGTCCATGTCAGGAACTGTCCAGAGTGGAAGCATATTCCCATAGAAAACCTCTCCTACTCTGGACAATTCCTGACATGGACAGAGGTGTCAGCAGAGAGCACTGTGGTGAAACTGGAAAGAACTTCACAAATTTCTCTGTAGTATTCAGCAGCTGATAAGTACTGGAAGGATTAAGATTTTTAAATAGAAGTAATTTACAAATATGTTTTACTATCTGGCACCAGTTGATTGGAAAAAAACACTTTTTTCCCCCCACTGGTGTTCCCCTTTAAGATACGCTATGAGGTTACGTTCACATGTACATAATCCCATTGAAGTCACTGGGTAGCAACATCATCCCCTTACAGAAATTGATCCTAGACTAGTGGTCCCCAAACTGTGGCCCTCCAGATGTTGCAAAACTACAATTCCCAGCATGCCTGGACAGCCGTTGGCTGTCCAGGCATGCTGGGAGTTGTAGTTTTGCAACATCTGGAGGGCCACAGTTTGGGGACCACTGTCCTAGACTATTACCTAGATCAGTCTCTTGATAATCAGCTGATCGCAGGTTGTCCAGGCAGCTGGTAGTTGGAGTCCACTGACCTAGAGTGTCTTAATATTCGGAGGACCTGGCATGTCTGTACAGTACTTTGCTTTATTATGGGAACCGTGCAGGGGCGGACTGAGAGGTCGGGCACTCGGGCACTGCATGGGGGTCTCTTATACCTTATACAGTGACGGGACATCGTGGCGGAAAAATTACTGCATGCAGTAATTTTTTTTCCACGATGTCCCGTCACTGTATAACGTCTGTAATGAATTACGGGCATATACGGGTGCAAACGGGCAGTTACAAAATCCCATAGGCTGCAATGCGATTTAGTCTCGGCCGTCAGGGGTTTTGTAACGGCAGGTTTTTGCCTAAAATCGTGATGGAACTTCAAATCACTAGTGTGAAAAGAGCCTTAAATGAAGTGAAAATTTTAAAATTTAAAGGGCAATTCCACTTTTCACAAAAAAAAGTCACATATTTTTGATCTATGTAAAAAGTAGAGTAACTTTGCATATGCATTCCTTTATTGTTTTTGTACGGATTCCAAGTTATACCTTGCCGTGTCCCTCATTCCGTTTCATAGCTGCTTTCAAAATTCAAGAAGCAGACAGCAGTTTGGCTCCTCCCCCTTTTTCAGACATGTGACCTAACAGCTTAGCCGCCTCCCCTGGCATCTGACCTCTAGTAACAGGGAACCTGGCGGATTGATGCATTTAGCTTTGGATGTGAATGGAGAAGAAAGACGGCGGTTAACCCCCAAATTATTTGCCGTCTTCTCAGAATAGTTCACTTCTGGCAAACAAAACATCGCTCTCGTACGCCAGAACTGAGGCTTTTGTGCACATCTCGCTTTTCAGCCGAGAGCTGCCATATAATTCATGTGTCACAACCGTCAATTGTGTTTGTCATATTTCAGAGTTAATATGTATTTATCCGCTCGGCAGCGGCAGGCGCATTCTACTTGTTTACCTTTGGGTTGGGGGGGGGGGAGGTTGTTCTGTTTTTTATTTTTCCATTTATGATATTCCAGACAAAGCGGCAAAAAATTTTTTTAAAACAAAAAGAAAAAGTAAATCGTCCTTGTAAATATGTATTTTTTTCTCAATTGGGAACTGCCAGTATCCAACAGGTCACGATCAAATCAATAACAATTTGTTTATTTTTATTAAAACCCATACAACGCATTTCTGGGCCGGTCTGGCCCCTTCATCAGGTGTGATAAAAATCAGCAAATATAGGGATAAAATGTATTTGTCCCCTTTGCAGCGCCAGTGGCAGGCATATTCTCCTTGTTTACCTTGGGGGGGGGGGGGGGGGGGTCTGTTTTTTATTTCCTGTTTATGATATTTTTTTTGTTTTGTCTTAAAACAAAAATGGACATTTTGTAAAACCATATGACGCGTTTCTGGGCCGGTTTAACCCCTTCATCAGGTATGATAAAAGTCAAACATAGGGATAACATTTATTTATCCCCTTTGCAGCAGGCACATTCTCTTTGTTTTTTCCCTCTCATTTAGCAATATTCCAGCCAAAGTAAATCGTCTTTTCTCATCAACTGTCTCTATTATTTCTGCTATTAGCTCTGCTAGGGGCCTCCCCCATTCAGGACCCTTATTTATGAATGTGCAGTGTTTTCTAACCAAAGTGCCTATATCTGTTACAAAACTACAACTCCCAGCATGTCCAGACAGCCAACGGCGCTGCCAGGATCCAACAGGTTGCAATGAATAACAATTAGTTTATTATCATTATAATGGTTATCATTATTATTATTAATATTATTATTAGTATTATTATTGATAATTAAACCATACAACACATTTCTGGGACGGTCTTGCCCCTTCATCAGGTATGATAAAAATCATCAAACATAGGGATAAAATGTATTCATCCCCTTAGCAGGGGCAAGCACTTTATCCTTGTTTTTGTGTTCCCATGACCCAACTCCCCCCCCCCCTCCCCAATTAAATCCTCCCCCTCATTTAGTGATATTCCAGACAAAGCAGTAAATAATCTTTGTAATAACTTATTATTTCTCATCCAATGTCTCTATTAGTTATAATATTTGCTCTGCTGAGTCTATATGGCCCCCCAATTCAGGCCCCCTAAACTGATACATTGTTTACCAACCAGAGTGCCTCCACCTGTTTCAAAACTACAACTCCCAGCATGCCCGGACAGCCTTCGGATGTTGCAAAACTACAACTCCGGGCAGCAGTTTGGAGACCACTAGTGCAATGCCTAATCATTTTAATGATAGCTATGTAATACTTCTCTTCACCTGCGGGAGTGCTGCAGAATATTTTAACACTTCCACTACAAATTACAGCCGGTCAATGGGGGTGAAACAATTCAGTGTGAAAAACATACAATATTAGGAGACATTTGCATTGGATTTGCATGAATATCTTTTTCCCAGTGCTGTAGTCGCAGGCACCAGAACATTTTGCAGTCGATTCTATGATGGTTTGGGGTTTGGCAGTAGTAGAAATATAACGCTTCCAACATGGGCAGGTGGACTTTATTTGCTATGACTGTGTGCAGAAAGTCAGAGTAAACTCTGCAGTAGTTGCCAGTTATAAATCGGAGCCACCATAGGGCTGTGCCCAGCTGGCAGCCTATCGGCCTTGCAATGCACGCCTGGCACAGTATCATGTGTTAAATCATGCGCCTGTCCATCTTCTGTGCATTATACAACCACAGAGGAGCTCTGTAGCCATATGAGGACAAGAACCTGCAAGCTAAGTGCAGGAGAAAACCCGGGTGACACGTAATACCAATGCCATCGACTCAGATTATCATGTAGTTTATGGCCATGACTACATCATTACTACAATTTACATAAATATTCCTAAATACAGCATGTTTGCTCCATGGTTATCATTATCACCATGCAGCCTATAAAGTACCCATAGGCAACAACCCCTGGGCAAAATTCACATGCTTGACCACTTATTGGTGGCATTGCTTTGGGTGCCCATCCTTTGAAACTGATCTTAATCTGTCTCTGGCTTAGATACCAAGATTTTCTGACCAATTGGCAATTTCTGAGCTCCGGGGCATGAAAAATCATGGGCCCCTTACCAACTGCTATAGTCATGGCACAAGGCTCTGTGCCCTTTACTGACCACTATATCCATGGTACAATGTTGGGGCTATAAGCCCCTTTCCACTCACTACAGCCATGGTAGAATGGTTTAGAATGGTCCCTTACTGATTATTATAACCATGGTACATTGGTTAAGGTTATGGACCATTTACTAACTACTATTGTCGTGGGACAATGGTTAGAGTTTAGGGTCCTTTACCAAGCACTATACCCATGGTTCAATGGTTGGGGTTATGAGGCCCTCGTCACCCACTATAGCCATGGTACAATAAATGCAGTTATAGGCCCCTTAACAACACCTATAGCCATGGTAGTAAAGTTGGGTTTATGGGCAACTTACTAACCGCTATAACCATGGCACAATGGTTGGGTTTATGGGCCCCTTACCAACTACTATATCCATGCGCAATGGTTGGGTTTATGGCCCCCTTATCGTCCACAATAACCGTGGTAAAATGGTTTATAGGTCCCTTTACCAACCACTAAGGCAATTAAATACTTGTTTGGGTAAATAAATTACATATGAGGAGCACAAATCACTTGCATTTGTCAGTGCTGTAGCCCCTTTAGGTCATTGGCCCTCACTGCCCTTGTGCCCAACTGGACAGTCCACCCCACCAGAGACTGATGTAGTCCTGTGTGGATGCTGGGTAATAATTTTACACAAAATTTTACAAAAACTTAAGCTCTCTCAAAGGGAAAATATTACCTAGATTACAGCCAGATCTTCTAATGAGTTTTTTATTGTGATTTTTTTTTATTCTATTCATTTTTGTTCATTATTAAGAGCTGTTTTTTAACAGCATTTAGAAATTGTGCTTTAAAGCAAGCCCCATTGACATAGGTGACAATAGCTTGAAGCTGTCCCATTCAAATACATGGGGAAAGGTGTATGGGTGTACTCTGTGACCTTCGCTGAGATCATTTCAGAGTAGTATTTCCAAGCCAGTGTGCCTCCAGCTGTTGCAAAACTACAACTCCCAGCATGTGTGCCTACTGGGAGCTGTAGTTTTGTAACAGTTGGAGGCACACTTATTGGGAAACACTGTTCTATAAGGGGGAGGCTGATCTGTGAGCAAGAGCTATGTTATCTATAAACTGGTGTCTATCAGGAGGCCACTGCTGGGAAGTGAACTGTACAGAACAGGAAGCCTCAACAGGAAGCCTAAGTATTAGGCCTAGTGGTCAAAAAGACAACTGCAAGATTTCAGGATTATTTTAAAATATTTAAAAAAAATTGGAAAAAAAACATTATTAACAATTTTATTTAAAAAATACGTTTTACACAAAAACTTGATTCAACTCAGTTTCTAAAGACTATAAGAGGGTTTAAAACCCTCTTATTGTTTGTTCTTTAGTTAATTACTACATTTAAGGTAGACCAAGGGCGCACCGCCAAGGAGACCCATCACTAAATACCCATAGTCAAAAGTCCAACTCCTTGGCGGTGCTCCCTTTGTCTACCTTAAATGTAGACATTAACTAAAAAACAAACGGTGCGGAGTTCCGCTAACTAGAGAACGAACGGTGCGGAGTTCCGCTAACTAAAGAACGAACGGTGCGGAGTTCTTTATTACTTCATCCAACAAATGACGGACAAACCAGGGGAGCCAACACTGATGCGTTTCGGGTCAACAAGACTCTTAATTTTGGAAAGATACCCATGCTTCTTTAGAGACTCCATGGACTCACTATAGAGTAGGGCTGGTGTTGTGTATTGATACATAGTGCCAGCAGTTCTGCCCCCTACAGGCTGCCCGTGCTCATGGCTGCACCGTTCCCATGCTATTTTTTTTATATATTTTATTATATGTATATTTATATATAATATATGTATATATATATATATATATATATATATATATATATACACATATAAATAAATATATATGTTACTCTTGATGGTTGTCCCCTTTCTCCACTACCAAACTTGGTAATTTATAGAAATAAAATAAAAAATATTAAATAAATAATTATGTATATGTGTGTGTGTATTATTATTTTTTAAATGTATTTATTGTTATTTTTATTTAACTTATCAATTCAATTTATTATTATTATTATTATTACTATTATGTATTTTTAAAAGGACACCCATTAAGATCTCCCTATTGGAGGGTCTATGTAAATTGAATTTTTTTTTTAGATATTTAGGGGTGACCTTCAAGTGTAGCATCGCCTCCTTAGGACTGACGACTGGGTCTAAATCATTTCTCACTGGGGTGTTTTTTATTTATTTTATTTTTTATATTTGTGGTGTTTTTTTTTTTAGTGCAGTTCCATTTTGATCTGGTTGAGAATATAGAAGGTGAACGGATCTGGAAGTCAAAACATGAGAGATTGGAGAAAGCTTGATTAATCTGCGCAATTGAAAAGAAGATTAAATACAGGGGGGAATCTGTGACTTAGGCGACGCAAGGAGTTTTATTGTCTTCTTAACCCTTTCTGGGCTCGAGTCAGAAAGAAAAAATAATAATTAGGAAGCCTGTGACAGCTCTTGAGCCAAGTAACGACCCATTGTGGTGCCTCAATTACTTCTGATTTGCTCTACTTTTTTTTTTTTTTTTTTTTATCATTTTCTGACTTTGGATACATAAAGAACAAACAAACAAAAAAAAACAAAAAAAATCAACAATAATAATCATAAATAAAGAATAAAAAATATAGAAAAAAATTAATAAATATGATTAAACGGCAACTACTACATGTGATAATAGTGTATGGGCCAGTGTTTCCCAACCAGGGTGCCTCCAGCTGTTGCAAAACTGCAACAACCAGCATGCCCGGACAGCCAAAGGCTGTCCGGGCATGCTGGGTGTTGTAGTTTTGCAACAGCTAGAGGCACCCTGATTGGGAAACACTGGTACGAATTGTACCTAAAAAAATAAAATAAAAATAATAATAATGTATTATTATTATTATTATTATTATTATTATTAATAATAATAATAATATATATATATATATATTTAAAATACATACATATATATATATATATATATATATGTATACTGACTGCAGGCAGCAAGGTGCAGACGGCGTATCTGGACGCTGGCTGCGAAGTGGTTAACCCTTTCAGCCGCGCAGAACTCCATAGCAATGCTCTCTTAGGTATCTCCCACACAGAAGCTAATATTAGAAAATATCCAAGATCGGAGAATAAAAAAAATAAATCAACATAGAAACAGAAATGAGTTATTGTCAAACCGGTTCTTCAGATCCAATGCTGGGTGCCGGGTAGGAGGGATGGTACTGGGTACTGAGGGGAACAGAGTCCTGGGCGAAGTTGAAGGGTAAGAATTAAAGGTAGATAATTAGAGTTCTCCCTTACATTGCTGAGACTTGTAGTCCCTTGAGCAAAACCTAATTTTGCAATCATTCCATACTTAAGGTTGGTCAACCATGGTCTTCGAGACTCAAAGAACTTCATAAATTTCACGACATGGTCCTTCATAAACTTCATAATTTACATGCAAAAATATAATACGTGAACCTGTATGGGAAGGCGTCAGAACCACTAGGACATGGGTAATGGCTAACGAAGTCTACAAAACATTATCATGCAATCAGACTATGGATCAAAGGTCATAGGTGTCTACTCAGAGATGTGCACAGACATTTTGGGGGGGCCGGACCGGAAGTGAAAAAAAAAAAAAGGGGTACTCATAACGATTTCTTTAAATGCCCACATAATGATGCCCCATTGCCCAGTGTTAAAAGGGCAGGGTCTCGAGCCCCCTTTCTAGCCAATGAGTGCACGTCCCTGACTAAGATGATGATATACCTTCAAGGCAGCAGGTCCTCCACAGTCCCGAGTGAGTCATCACCTCTTCGTTCTTCTTGCTGGTCTCATTGTCATTGGTGGATTTCGCCTTACAGACCCCTCTGGAGTACAGCCAATAATCCGTGCCCACCGCGATGGTCATCAGACTAAAAGCTGCGAAGGCCCCCACAGTAGTTATTAGCATCTGAACACCTCTGTCACACATCCTCATTCTTGGTCATGGTAATTGGGCTCCTGGCTAGAGAGGAACCTGGATGGAGTGAGGTCAAAGGTGGCGACTCAGAAGAATCCAGACTGGAGAACTTTAGAGAAGTGGACACGTTCGGTGACCTTGAGTCAATGTCTGCTCCTTGCACTTGTCCTATGACCCTTGACAAGTTCTAATGTACTTTGTGGTGGCCTCCTTGGATTCAGAGGAGCAGAGCTGGAAGTTTCCTAGTGTTCAGTCTCATGGGTAGATGCCACAGTGATGCCAGCTGCAAAGCTTGTTTCTTCTTCAGCGTGATAGGTGCAGGGGCTGTGAGGCTGAAGGGACAGTTCATGGCCAGGCTCTGTGGTGCTGAAGGGACAGCTCATGGTTGGGTTCATAGAGGTGCTGAAGGGACAGCTCCTAGCCGGGCTCCTGAGATGATGCTGAAGGGACAGCTCCTAGCTGGGCTCTGTGCTCCAATCTTCATTCAGTCACTGCACAAATGTTCTGTCCGCCTTGTCCTTGTGCAAACCCAAATGACGCCAGAAATGCTGCTGCATGATGTCAGCCCCTAACACCATAGCTCCATAGTAAGTTCCAAACTGCTGCCGAACAGGTTGCTCCTGCTTCCTCTGCAATCTCCTGGCATGTGTGTTTCCCTGGATGAGCGGCTGCACCCTCCAGCTGAAGTCAGGGTTTTTTTTTTTTTTGGGGGAACACTATGGCATCACCTACTAAAGACTGTTGCGATTCCTTCACTAGGATTCAGTGCAAACATAATTCCAAATTCTGCATTCCATGGTCTGGGAGGGAACTTGGGGCTTCCTTGAGGTGTAAGGGTTTTGGGAAAGGGGGGTTTCTAGGCAGACATGGCACAACCTGGTTCTAGATAGGCTCTCCTAGGATGCATTTTAAGTTCTTCCGGTTCCAGCTTAGGTTTTTGGGTTCCAGGAAAAGTGTACATTCAGAAGATGACCGATCCTACAAGTCACACCTACCTCTCCGGCTCTTTAGGAGGTCTTTCCTGGCTTTGGCTGGTCTTTCTTCCACTCGCTCGTAGACTCTTGAGGAGCTGTGCTGTTTCTCACTCAACATTTCCCATCTTCAGACAGAATCTCCTTCCATCCAGCCTCTGTCTATCCCCCCCGCAGCCTCACATCTCCTGACCCTCTTCTCTCTCAGCCTCTCTGATACTTAGTATTACACAGCTATTCTCCAGATCTGGTATCCTCGCCCCTACACTCAGACTTTCATTATGCAAAAACTGAAGTCTACTGATGCAGAGAGAATGAGACCCTGGAGAAGGCAGGTTTTTAAAGGGACAGTGTCCCTTTTGTGATTGGGGGGCTGCTGATCTGAGGAGCACACACACCCGTCCAGCGTATAATTGTCCACATCTCATTCTAGAGCTGCTCTCGCTCGCCTCCTGCTCTGCTGCAAATGTCATTGGTAAAGCATGGCCATGCATGCTGTCAGCACATCTTCAGCTGGCTGCTCTCAGTGTCACTAAATAGAAGTGATGGCCAAATAGCAGCCATTACCAGGGACGGGAACAGGTTGACTAGAAAGGGGGCTTGAGCCCCTGCCCTTTCGATGTTCCTCTTATAAGTGCCCTGGACAGTCTGGCATCATTATGTGGTCATTTATGTAAAAAATTATAAGAAGTGCCCTTTTTTTTTTTTTAATTATTATTATTTTTTTTAGTAAAGCCCCTGCCCCCCCCCCCCCAAAAAAAATGTCTGTGCACGTCTGTGGCCATTACCCTTGCACAGTGTGGAAAACCAAGTGCTATGTCATATCGATAGACGATCGGCCATTCTCTATACATTGAAAGGTCAAGAATTACATTATATTTAACTAAAAGCATCCTGAAAGGGGGGGAGAAGCGTAAAAAGATAAAAAATAAAAACAATGCAACCAGCTCATGAATATGTTATGATCATATAGAGCACGGATTACATTTATATAAAGCAGAACGTGAATAGGTCCCAGTCATCGCCCTTAAAATGCTAAAATTTCATTTAATATTCCAGAAAAAAAAATGCAAAGAATAATAAAAAAAATAGCATGAAGGAAAAAAATAAATAAAAAGACACAAAACTCCAACACATTTCGCAGTATAGCTACAGTATATCCGATACCAGATATGATTTTAATGAGAGTTCCGGCATGTATGGGGTTTCTTTCAATTTATTATCCATACTTAAATATAAAATTTAATTAAATTTAAAAATTTAACTAAAAGCATCCTGAAAGGGGGGAGAAACGTAAAAAAATAAAATAAAAGAAAAGAAATACAATGCAACCAGCTCATGAATATATGAATATAGGTCTGTAGCTGGAGTTCCATCCTGCAGTGATGTTCATATAGAACACGGATGACATTTATGTAAAGCAGAACGTGAATAGGTCCCAGTCATCGCCCTTAAAATGCAAAAATTTCATTTAATAATCCATTTAAAAAAAATGCAAAGAATAAAAATTTTAAAAAAATTTTTTTTTTAGTAAAGTAAAAAATAAAATAAAAAACTCCAACACATTTCGCAGTATAGCTACAGTATGTCCAATACCGGATATGCTTTTAATGAGAGTTCCGGCATATATGGCATTTCTCTTATTTTATTATCCATACTTAATTTTTTTTATTTGGAACATGGAATTTTAAAGAAAGTTTTTCACATTCTACTTAAGGGTGTATTCATACATACAGTATCTCAGTGTTTCCCAACCAGGGTGCCTCCAGCTGTTGCAAAACTACAACTCCCAGCATGCCCGGACAGCCTTCGGCTGTCCGGGCATGCTGGGAGTTGTAGTTTTGCAACAGCTGGAGGCACCCTGGTTGGGAAACCCTGCAGTAGCCTGTGTTTATTTGATGCTGCAGATTTCAATGTAAACTAAATGACTGAACACAGCATCAGATATGTGCGGGATACTGTAAGTGTGAATGTACCCTAAAGGGGGCTGACTTATAAGAGAATTATGGGGGGGGGGGGGGGGTTTATTTATAAAGGCTTTTACCCTTGTTTTCCTGGGTAAGTGCTTTTTTACGACTTTACGTGTGACTTTTCAGATACGTGCATTCCGGTGTTAGACGTGTTTTGTGTTGTGTTTTTTGCAGTGGTCCGGGATTTATGAATTTTAAAAAGTCGCATGATTTGGGAGGACTCTCATTCATAAGCCAGAGTATTTCTGTATTGCTCCATGTTCACACGGCGTTAAATGTGGGAATTTCTGCACGGAAAACACGGACAGACATTCCGCACATTTGAATGATCTGGGGGGTACTAGGACCGCTCGGAAATGTAAAATCTCATAGACGGCAATGCGAAATCCGCAGGAAAAAATATATATAAAAAAATTATTTTCTTTCTGTGGATGCCGGAATTGGGATTTCTGCTGCAGGAACACGGAATTTCCACTGTATGGACAGTGCAGCAGAATCCCATTGAAATCAATGGGACTGTGCTGCAGTGGAATGTCCGTGTGGACAGCCCGTTGATTTCACTGGGTGCTATGCAATGCTTGATTTCTCCTGTGGTGGCGCTGCAGGGAAATTGGGCACTTGCTCTCAGATTCTCATCACTGATCTCAGCAGATCCCTGTGATTTACCAAATAAAGGATTATACAATGTTAAGAGGGGTACTCCCATGGAAAACTTTTTTTTTTTTTAAATCAACTGGTGCCAGAAAGTTAAACAGATTTGTAAATTACCTCTATTAAAAAATCTAAATCCTTCCAGTACTTTTTAGGGGCTGTATACTACAGAGGAAATGCTTTTCTTTTTAGATTTCTCTGATGTCATGAGCACAGTGCTCTCTGCTGACATCTCTGTCCATTTTAGGAACTGTCCAGAGTAGGAGAAAATCCCCATAGAAAACATATGCTGCTCAGGACAGGTCCTAAAATGGACAGCAGAGGTCAGCAGAGAGCACTGTGGTCATGACATCAGAGAAATCTAAAAAGAAAAGCATTTCCTCTGTAGTATACAGCCCCTAAAAAGTACTGGAAGGATTAAGATTTTATAATAGAAGTAATTTACAAATCTGTTTAACTTTCTGGCACCAGTTGATTTAAGACGTTTTCCACGGGAGTACCCCTTTAACGACTTGCATATAAAATTTTAATTTTCTCTAGAAATCTGCTGTTTCTTAGTGTACTCAGAAAGGTGGTCCCCAGTTATTTGGGACCCCAATAGTCAGCCATTGCTTTGTAAAGAAGGGAAAGTCGCCACCTACCAACAGCCGTCCGGGCATGCTGGGAGTTGTAGTTTTGCAACCACTGGAGGTCCGCAGTTTGTAGACCTAGGTACTAAGGAATCAATCACTACATAACTAGGCCAATATGTAATTTGAGCATACTGGGAGCTGTAGTTTTGCAGCAGCTGGAGGCACGCTGGTTAGGAAGCAGTGGTCTAATATGTATGTTGGCCTCCCAAATCTTTACAAAATAAATAATGTTGGGGAACAGAAGAATCCGACAGTTGGATTCCTAAAGCCCTTTGCTTCTTGAAAAAACATGCATGCTCGGCCCAAATGAGTGTGCACGTGTAGTGTAAGGCCAGCTTAAAGAGCAGAGGCTAAATAAAGTTTACCTGAAGTCATATTCCCTGAAAAGTTTTAGATACGTGGTGAGGCAGATGTAACAATAAAGGGAAACCGTCATATTTTCATGCTGCCTGAACCCGGAGGCATTGGGGCGGTCCCTGGTGGATTGATAGATCTCTCTCTGTTTAGGTATAAGGAGAGATCTATCAATCAAGGCTGGTGGGGCGGGGAGAATCCACCAGGGACCGCCCCCAATGACTCCTGGTTCAGGCAGCATGAAACTGAAGACAAGTTTCTATATCTCATATGCGACCCCTAGGCATGATTTACAATCTGTTGGGCAAGTGCTAAATTTTCCAACAGCGCCACCACAGGAAGAATAAAGCATTGCATTGTTCTCATTAAAATTAAAGGGGTTATCAAAGGATGGAAACACAGAGATAATTTCGTTCAAAAACAGCACTACCCTTGTCCTCAGGTTGTAGGGATCGACCATTATGGATTTTTTGGGCCGATACCGATAGTCTGTGACCTTTCAGGTCGATAGCCGATAACTTAAACCGATATTCTACCCCTGCCTGTCCTGGGGTCCTCCCTAGTGCAACCACCACCGTAGCTGCCCCATTGCTTCCCCCATCCCCGGTTTTATAATTACCTGTTCCCGGGGTCCGCGCTACTTCTGGCTCCGGCGGCGTCCCGAGCTGTCAGTGTGCGCACTGATGGTGACGTCGCGTTGAGGACGTCACTCGTCATTGCGCTGCGCAGGACGCTGCAGGACATCGCAGGAGCCAGAAGTAGCGCGGACCCCGGGCCCCGGTAATTATAAAACCAGGGATGGGGGAGGCAATGGGGCAGCGGCGGCGGTGGTTTCTGGCCGGGGCGCGGAGGTGGGGCATTATCAGCATATCGGCAAGATAATTGCCGATACCGATAATGTCCAAAATCGTGAATATCGGCCGATAATATTGGCCAAACTGATAATCGGTTGATCCCTATCAGGTTGTGTGTGATATTACAACTTGGCTCAATTTCCCTCAATGGAACTGAGTTGCAATAACACACACAACCTGAGGACAGAGGTGGTGCTGTTTTTGGAAGAAATTAGCTCTGTGTTTCTATCCCTGGATGATCCCTTAAAGGGGCTCTCTATGTAATATATGGACGTGCTTTGTTCTCCATAGTGAAG
This sequence comes from Hyla sarda, assembly GCF_029499605.1. Classification (NCBI taxonomy): domain Eukaryota; kingdom Metazoa; phylum Chordata; class Amphibia; order Anura; family Hylidae; genus Hyla; species Hyla sarda. The sequence goes on from NC_079196.1 coordinate 208,813,994, forward strand.
GACACTCCTTGTAGTCGCTCTTCATGTTGGTTAACAGTTGAGGGTCCTCTACGACAGTGGTCCCCAACCCAGTCCTCAGGGCCAACCAACATTCCAGTTTTTTTTTTGTTACTCCATGGAAATAGAACAGGGAAAAATGTAAATCCTGAACAGTTGGTCGGCCATGAGGACTGGGTTGGGGACCTTGGTTTTACCGAATCGGAATTGACATTGTATGTTGAGGGTCGGAAGCGAGGACTGCTGTTCTTGATGATGTCATTAGGTGGCGCCAGTTATCATGGCACTGTAGGTACCTTCTGGAAGAAACAAGACTTGGGCCAGATGGCATCTAGGCGATTAACACAACCAACTCTGCTACATCTGTATGTTGCTCCTATCCTCCGAATACCGTTCCCTTCCATGTACCCTTGTCTTGCGCCATAATCTGCCATCTTTTTAATCTTTTCTCCGTACTGTATTATTATCTGACGCTCACGCTCATCTCCTCCGGCGTCTTAACTCCTTATCTCCGCCGTGTTTCATTAAAACGCGCTAAACCCATTCATGAATTTTTCATGTTTTAATTGTAAAATAAATAAATAAATAAAAATACATTTCAGATATAATCTTAGAAATGATCTCCGTACCATCGGACCCCCGATTCCCAGACTTCTAAAGCGCGTTCCTAAGGGTATCTCATTGTTGTCAGCTGTCTGGACATGCTGGGAGTTGTAGTTCTGCGACAGCTGGAGGCACCTTGGTTGGAAAACACTTTCTTAACTCTAAACCTCTTGAGCTCCCCCCCCCCCTTTTTTTCCCCTGCAAGGGTGTCCCATGACTATGGCACGCTCAATGTGTCGCCCGTACATGCCGTATTACACAGAGTCATGTGCAGCCGATCGACCATAATCGACCCAATGAATGACCCGTTAGCTGATCACTGGTCTATTACACATGGCACTTATTGGCCCTATGTAGAAGAGACCCTAGATCACCCTTTCCCAACCAGGGTGCAACCAGCTGTTGCCAAACTACAACTCCCAGCATGACCGGACAGCCTTCGGCTGTCCGGGCATGCTGGGAGTTGTAGTTTGCAACAGCTGGTTGCACCCTGGTTGGGAAGCACTGCCTTAGACATGTGTCAGCTGAACCAGCCATTTTTGGCTGGACCAGACAAGTGTCAAGAGAAAAGGATTACTTTGACTCTTTGATTCATGAGTTTTTTTTCAAAGATAGGCCTCCCTTAGACAATTCTGGCAGCAGGTTTAATTCCTGCCATTCATTCCCGCCGCAGCATCCATGCCTTCTCCCTCCACCTTCCCTCCCTGCCTCGTTCAGAGCTCAGTACTGGAAGCCAAAAAGTGAGGGGTGGGGGAGGGAGAAGGCTTGCATGCTTTGGCAACGCCTCCTTGACACTTGAACTCTTATACTGATAAAGACCTGACAGATTTACTTCCTGTACGGGTAAACTCACAATTTATATACGTGGTCACCAGTAGTTATTCTTTTCATTGTGGACCTTTTTATGGTACAGGTGTGGAGCCCCTAGACATCTAATCGTATAAAGGATAGGGTATAAGATGTCTTATCACGGTGGGGTGCTGGTGCTGGGACCCCCGCGATCTTTGGGCTGGCACTCCGGCATTGTAAACATTTATGTTTAGAACGCCGGCTTCAGGCTTCCATGTTTGTGATGCCACACACCCTCCATTCATGTCTATGGGAGGGGGGGTGGGACGATTGTGTACATCTGCTCCACAGCCATCACGCCCTCTCCCATAGACGTTAATGGAGGGGGTGTGGCGTCACGAACACAGAAGCCGGCGTTCTGAATTTAAATGTGCAGAATGCCGGCATGCCATCCGAAAATCGTGGGGAGTCCCAGGCGCCGCACCCCCCAGCGTTCAGATAACTTATCCCTTATCCTTTGGATAGAGGATAAAATGTCTAGGGGCGGAGTACCCCTTTAAAACCATTTGAGGAAGACCAGCGCAGGCCAAAGGTGAAGTCGATATTCTCAGAGACCAATTAGGTTACAGGTGAAAGAACAGATCTGATTGGTCCAGAGCATGCCCCCTTTATTAACAACTTTTTTTTTTCCATATTGTTTAACCATTTGCATAAATTAAACATGGGTCTTAAAAGCTTTTTCTTCAATTAGGCAGGAAACAGAGCGTCATAATGAAAAACAAACAACCTTCTACGTAGCATTTAACCTGATGAATATTAAATGTGCAATCACTTGTGAACACTCCGGCGCTAATCTATGTCCAGATACCGCCTGCTAAATTAAAGGGACGGTACGCCTGGTTAGGGACGCAGTGCAGCGTCGTCTGGAATGTGATGAGGATGAGGAGGGCTTCCAGTCTGACTGCTGTTATACGGAATGATTTTCGTATTAAGATATTCGCTGTATCTTCCTGTTTATGTGATGACTGGCCACTTTATTAAGTACACCTTTCTAGTCCTTGTTTGGACCCCCTTTTGCCTTCCTTCTTGGTGTCATACTTTCTACAAGGTGCTGGAATGTTGGAGATTTCCTTCCATATGGACATGATGACATCACACAGTTCCTCCATATGGACATGATGACATCACACAGTTCCTCCATATGGACATGATGACATCACACAGTACCTTCCATATGGACATGACGACATCACACAGTTCCTTCCATATGGACATGACGACATCACACAGTTCCTCCATATGGACATGATGACCTCACACAGTTCCTCCATATGGACATGATGACATCACACAGTTCCTCCATATGGACATGATGACCTCACACAGTTCCTCCATATGGACATGATGACATCACACAGTTCCCCCATATGGACATGGTGACATCACACAGTTCCTCCATATAGACATGATGACATCACACAGTTCCTTCATATGGACATGATGACATCACACAGTTCCTCCATATGGACATGATGACATCACACAGTTCCTTCCATATGGACATGACGACATCACACAGTTCCTCCATATGGACATGATGACCTAACACAGTTCCTCCATATGGACATGATGACCTCACACAGTTCCTCCATATGGACATGACGACATCACACAGTTCCTCCATATGGACATGATGACATCACACTGTTCGTCCATATGGACCTGATGACATCACACAGTTCCTCCATATGGATATGACGACCTCACACAGTTCCTCCATATGGACATGACGACCTCACACAGTTCCTCCATATGGACATGATGACCTCACACAGTTCCTCCATATGGACATGATGACATCACACTGTTCCTCCATATGGACCTGATGACATCACACAGTTCCTCCATATGGACATGATGACATCACACAGTTCCTCCATATAGACATGATGACATCACACAGTTTCTCCATATAGACATGATGACATCACACAGTTCCTTCATATGGACATGATGACATCACACAGTTCCTCCATATGGACATGATGACATCACACAGTTCCTTCCATATGGACATGACGACATCACACAGTTCCTCCATATGGACATGATGACCTAACACAGTTCCTCCATATGGACATGATGACCTCACACAGTTCCTCCATATGGACATGACGACATCACACAGTTCCTCCATATGGACATGATGACATCACACTGTTCGTCCATATGGACCTGATGACATCACACAGTTCCTCCATATGGATATGACGACCTCACACAGTTCCTCCATATGGACATGACGACCTCACACAGTTCCTCCATATGGACATGATGACCTCACACAGTTCCTCCATATGGACATGATGACATCACACTGTTCCTCCATATGGACCTGATGACATCACACAGTTCCTCCATATGGACATGATGACATCACACAGTTCCTCCATATAGACATGATGACATCACACAGTTTCTCCATATAGACATGATGACATCACACAGTTCCTCCATATAGACATGATGACATCACACAGTTCCTCCATATGGACATGATGACATCACACAGTTCCTCCATATAGACATGATGACATCACACAGTTCCTCCATATAGACATGATGACATCACACAGTTCCTCCATATAGACATGATGACATCACACAGTTTCTCCATATAGACATGATGACATCACACAGTTCCTCCATATAGACATGGTGACATCACACAGTTCCTCCATATAGACATGATGACATCACACAGTTCCTCCATATAGACATGATGACATCACACAGTTCCTCCATATAGACATGATGACATCACACAGTTCCTCCATATAGACATGATGACATCACACAGTTCCTCCATATGGACATGACGACATCACACAGTTCCTCCATATGGACATGATGACATCACACGGTTCCTCCATATGGACATGATGACATCACACAGTTCCTCCATATGGACATGATGACATCACACAGTTCCTCCATATGGACATGATGACATCACACAGTTCCTCCATATGGACATGATGACATCACACAGTACCTTCCATATGGACATGACGACATCACACAGTTCCTCCATATGGACATGATGACCTCACACAGTTCCTCCATATGGACATGATGACATCACACAGTTCCTCCATATGGACATGATGACCTCACACAGTTCCTCCATATGGACATGATGACATCACACAGTTCCCCCATATGGACATGGTGACATCACACAGTTCCTCCATATAGACATAATGACATCACACAGTTCCTTCATATGGACATGATGACATCACACAGTTCCTCCATATGGACATGATGACATCACACAGTTCCTTCCATATGGACATGACGACATCACACAGTTCCTCCATATGGACATGATGACCTAACACAGTTCCTCCATATGGACATGATGACCTCACACAGTTCCTCCATATGGACATGACGACATCACACAGTTCCTCCATATGGACATGATGACATCACACTGTTCGTCCATATGGACCTGATGACATCACACAGTTCCTCCATATGGGTATGACGACCTCACACAGTTCCTCCATATGGACATGACGACCTCACACAGTTCCTCCATATGGACATGATGACCTCACACAGTTCCTCCATATGGACATGATGACATCACACTGTTCCTCCATATGGACCTGATGACATCACACAGTTCCTCCATATGGACATGATGACATCACACAGTTCCTCCATATAGACATGATGACATCACACAGTTTCTCCATATAGACATGATGACATCACACAGTTCCTCCATATAGACATGATGACATCACACAGTTCCTCCATATAGACATGATGACATCACACAGTTCCTCCATATGGACATGATGACATCACACAGTTCTCCATATAGACATGATGACATCAAACAGTTCCTCCATATGGACATGATGACATCACACAGTTCCTCCATATGGACATGATGACATCACACAGTTCCTCCATATGGACATGATGACATCACACAGTTCCTCCATATGGACATGATGACATCACACAGTTCCTCCATATGGACATGACGACATCACACGGTTCCTCCATATGGACATGATGACATCACACGGTTCCTCCATATGGACATGATGACATCACACAGTTCCTCCATATAGACATGATGACATCACACGGTTCCTCCATATAGACATGATGACATCACACAGTTCCTCCATATGGACATGATAACATCACACAGTTCCTCCATATGGACATGATAACATCACACTGTTCCTCCATATGGACCTGATGACATCACACAGTTCCTCCATATGGACATGATGACATCACACAGTTCCTCCATATGGACATGACGACATCACACAGTTCCTCCATATGGACATGACGACATCACACAGTGCCTCCATATGGACATGATGACATCACACAGTTCCTCCATATGGACATGACGACATCACACAGTTCCTCCATATGGACATGATAACATCGCACTGTTCCTCCATATGGACCTGATGACATCACACAGTTCCTCCATATGGACATGATGACATCACACAGTTCCTCCATATGGACATGATGACATCACACAGTTCCTCCATATGGACATGACGACATCACACAGTGCCTCCATATGGACATGACGACATCACACAGTTCCTCCATATGGACATGATGACCTAACACAGTTCCTCCATATGGACATGATGACCTCACACAGTTCCTCCATATGGACATGACGACATCACACAGTTCCTCCATATGGACATGATGACATCACACTGTTCGTCCATATGGACCTGATGACATCACACAGTTCCTCCATATGGATATGACGACCTCACACAGTTCCTCCATATGGACATGACGACCTCACACAGTTCCTCCATATGGACATGATGACCTCACACAGTTCCTCCATATGGACATGATGACATCACACTGTTCCTCCATATGGACCTGATGACATCACACAGTTCCTCCATATGGACATGATGACATCACACAGTTCCTCCATATAGACATGATGACATCACACAGTTTCTCCATATAGACATGATGACATCACACAGTTCCTCCATATAGACATGATGACATCACACAGTTCCTCCATATAGACATGATGACATCACACAGTTTCTCCATATAGACATGATGACATCACACAGTTCCTCCATATAGACATGATGACATCACACAGTTGTTCCTCCATATGGACATGATGACATCACACAGTTCTCCATATAGACATGATGACATCAAACAGTTCCTCCATATGGACATGATGACATCACACAGTTCCTCCATATGGACATGATGACATCACACAGTTCCTCCATATGGACATGATGACATCACACAGTTCCTCCATATGGACATGATGACATCACACAGTTCCTCCATATGGACATGACGACATCACACGGTTCCTCCATATGGACATGATGACATCACACGGTTCCTCCATATGGACATGATGACATCACACAGTTCCTCCATATAGACATGATGACATCACACAGTTCCTCCATATAGACATGATGACATCACACAGTTCCTCCATATGGACATGATAACATCACACAGTTCCTCCATATGGACATGATAACATCACACTGTTCCTCCATATGGACCTGATGACATCACACAGTTCCTCCATATGGACATGATGACATCACACAGTTCCTCCATATGGACATGATGACATCACACAGTTCCTCCATATGGACATGACGACATCACACAGTGCCTCCATATGGACATGAGGACATCACACAGTTCCTCCATATGGACATGACGACATCACACAGTTCCTCCATATGGACATGATAACATCGCACTGTTCCTCCATATGGACCTGATGACATCACACAGTTCCTCCATATGGACATGATGACATCACACAGTTCCTCCATATGGACATGATGACATCACACAGTTCCTCCATATGGACATGACGACATCACACAGTGCCTCCATATGGACATGATGACATCACACAGTTCCTCCATATGGACATGATGACATCACACAGTTCCTCCATATGGACATGACGACATCACACAGTTCCTCCATATGGACATGATGACATCACACGGTTCCTCCATATGGACATGATGACATCACACAGTTCCTCCATATAGACATGATGACATCACACAGTTCCTCCATATGGACATGATAACATCAAACAGTTCCTCCATATGGACATGATAACATCACACTGTTCCTCCATATGGACATGATGACATCACACAGTTCCTCCATATGGACATGATGACATCACACAGTTCCTCCATATGGACATGACGACATCACACAGTGCCTCCATATGGACATGATGACATCACACAGTTCCTCCATATGGACATGATGACATCACACAGTTCCTCCATATGGACATGATGACATCACACAGTTCCTCCATATAGACATGATGACATCACACAGTTCCTCCATATAGACATGATGACATCACACAGTTCCTCCATATAGACATGGTGACATCACACAGTTCCTCCATATAGACATGATGACATCACACAGTTCCTCCATATAGACATGATGACATCACACAGTTCCTCCATATAGACATGATGACATCACACAGTTCCTCCATATAGACATGATGACATCACACAGTTCCTCCATATGGACATGACGACATCACACAGTTCCTCCATATGGACATGATGACATCACACGGTTCCTCCATATGGACATGATGACATCACACAGTTCCTCCATATAGACATGATGACATCACACAGTTCCTCCATATGGACATGATAACATCACACAGTTCCTCCATATGGACATGATAACATCACACTGTTCCTCCATATGGACATGATGACATCACACAGTTCCTCCATATGGACATGATGACATCACACAGTTCCTCCATATGGACATGACGACATCACACAGTGCCTCCATATGGACATGATGACATCACACAGTTCCTCCATATGGACATGATGACATCACACAGTTCCTCCATATAGACATGGTGACATCACACAGTTCCTCCATATAGACATGATGACATCACACAGTTCCTCCATATAGACATGGTGACATCACACAGTTCCTCCATATAGACATGATGACATCACACAGTTCCTCCATATAGACATGATGACATCACACAGTTCCTCCATATAGACATGATGACATCACACAGTTCCTCCATATAGACATGATGACATCACACAGTTCCTCTATATAGACATGATGACATCACACAGTTCCTCCATATAGACATGATGACATCACACAGTTCCTCCATATAGACACGATGACATCATACAGTTCCTCCATATAGACAGGATGACATCACACAGTTCCTCCATATAGACATGGTGACATCACACAGTTCCTCCATATGGACATGATGACATCACACAGTTCCTCCATATAGACACGATGACATCATACAGTTCCTCCATATAGACAGGATGACATCACACAGTTCCTCCATATAGACATGATGACATCACACAGTTGCTGTAGATTTGTTGGATCCATGATGAGAATCTCCGGTTCCACCAGATCCCAGCGGTGATCTATTGGATGAGATCTGGTGACTGTGGAAGCCATTGGAGTCATGTGACCTCATTGTCCTGTATGAGATGATGTCATGTGACCTCATTGTCCTGTATGAGATGATGTCATGTGACCTCATTGTCCTGTATGAGATGATGTCATGTGACCTCATTGTCCTGTATAAGAGGATGTCATGTGACCTCATTGTCCTGTATGAGATGATGTCATGTGACCTCATTGTCCCGTATGAGATGATGTCATGTGACATGGGGCATTATCCTGCTGGAAGTATCATCAGAAGATGGATCCACTGTGGTCATAAAGGGACGGACATGGTCAGTAACAATACTTAGGTCGACTGTGGTGTTTATACCACGATCAATTGGTACTAAGGGGCCCAAAGTATCCAGAAAATGTCCCCCCCATTATTACACCCCCACCAGCCTGATCCTGATACAAGGCAGGAGGGATCCAGGCTTTATGTTGTTTACACCAAATTCTGACCCTGTCATCTGAATGTCACAGCTGGATTTTTCCTCTTTTTTGGACCATTCTAGAGATGGTTGTGCGTGCGCAAAGGAAGAAACACTTGGTCATAAAAGCATAATTTTATTGTTATACAATTTAAAAAGTTAGCACATATTTAGTAGTGATAAACAGGATTCAAGAATTATACAGTTCTATCAAACACAGCTATTCCTAGGTGCTAGGTAGGTCACCAGGGTTGGGCTGCACTGGCCCTTCTAGTCCACTAGGACCCCCTACCTGTTACTGCAGGGAGGTCCTCCTAGAGAGTGCCAACCTGCAACAGGAACCTCCTATCTCTCCCTGATGCTGGAGGCAATGGAGGCACCGAGTACAGTAGGTACAGTAAGTTTGCAAAGCCTCCACAATTAATTCGGTGAGTATATAGTTTGCAAGTACATAGGTATCAGTAAAACACTTGCATACAATATTGATAAAAATCAAGCCACATATTTCCAAGATGGTTGTGCGTGAAAGTCCCAGTAGATCAGCAGTTTCTGAAACACTCAGACCGGCCCGTCTGGCCCCAACAATCATGTCATATTCAAAGTCACTAAAATGGTACCACTGTGTTTCCTCTCCAGTAAGCCAAGCAAAGGTGGGCATGCATGAAGTCTTATGGCTGTCTACAACTCCCAACATGCCTGGACAGCCAACAGCTGTCAGTGGTGTCCCTGCCCCAAAGGCTGTCCTGTGAGCTGCGGATCACCTCGGGCATGCCTGCTGCTCCTGTGTTGGGCCCACTGTTCCATTGTTTACTGTGTTTATGCACTGCATCCCTTCTACTCTGCTCTGTACTGTGTGTTGTCCCATCTAAACCTGCCTCAGATAAAGACAGTTATCCGTAACCCGGCATCGGTGTGTTTATTGCACTGTGCCTGACCCAGGAGAAGCTGTCTCCACCTCATACGTTGTATAGGTTAACAGTGCCCTGGCTTCACAAATCGAAAAGTTTACCTTGCACCCCCCTTGTCACCACAATTCCGGGCATGTGGGAGTTGTAGTTTTACAACAGCTGGATGGTCCACAGTTTAGAGACCACTGACTTAGTGGAAAGCTGTGGGTGGCCACCTATGATACGTGGCAGGGGGTAATGTAGGTCTATTATGGACCACTATACTATTGGAAATAATTGTTTTATGTATTAAGGTGATCATTCTCAACGTCAGGGAGGGCTTTAAATCTGCGCTGCCCTACTGACTGAGACTTGTAGTTCTACAACATCTGGATGGCCGCAGATTACAGCTCAGCCCTTATATTTATAATCTGCTCTAATCCAATCTACAATTCCTTTACCGATAGGGATTATAAAGCCGCGGCAGAGTATATGGATACATTCAGAGATGTCGTTCCCACAGAGCTATTGTGAGGTTACCATCCGGCTTTTTTAAGCTCCTGAGCGGCACAGGCAAGATATAGTAACAGAGGATGATTTAGTATAGGCCCATATGCCATTCAGGAGCCTGGGAAAGCTGGAGGGCGGTTTGTCTCCACTTCTTCTCTCCTCCTTGATCCTCTCTACTGATATAAGCTCCTCTCTTCCTGGTGGATCGGATGCGGCGCTGTGAAGCGCGCGCAGATCACTGGAGATTTTACGCCATTTGTCACTGCGGGCAAACACCAGAAAATTGCTGTAATCTCTCCATGAAATGTGACGGCTCTGAAGGTGGCTTAAAAAACAAACAAAAATAAATAAATAAAAAAAAATTTCTTCTTTCCAGGGTATTTACATGTGCGATATGCAGCCATCACGGCGGAAAATATGCTGGTAATGGAATTCTAAGGGCCGTTTTGTTAAGCGCAGGACTCATTGGGCGATCAATGGCGTCTGCAGTCACATAGCATAGGCTTGATAGTATCCTGCCAATTTAGGAGGGGTCTTCTTAACCAAAGATGTGATGGTGTGCAGCAGTGGTCTCTAAAATGTTGACCTCCAGCTGTTGCAAAACTGCGACTCTCAGCATGCCTAGACAGCGGATTTTAGAGCAAAATTTCTCAGCTTAGAATGAGTATAAGTGAACGTGCCCTTAGGCCATTGTTTTCCAACTGGGGTGCCTCCAGCTGTTGCAAAACTGGGGTGCCTCCAGCTGTTACAACTCCCAGGATGGAGGCACCCCGGTTGGAAAAAACTGCCTAAGGCTATATTCACAGCTGACACATATATAAGGCAGTGTTTCCCAACCCGCGTGCCTCCAGCTGTTGCCAAACTACAACTCCCAGCATGACCGGACAGCCAAAGGCTGTCCGGGCATGTTGGGAGTTGTAGTTTTGCAACAGCTGGAGGCACCCTAGTTGGGGAACACTGCCTTAGGCTATGTTCACACAACCCAGAAATTGTTTGTTCCAGAACATGAACATTTGGGCAGAACTTGCTGGCACAAGCACCGTTCGCAAATGCGCCGTTTCCATAGACGTCAATGCATTTCCGAGACGATTTCGCACAAAGAATTGACGTATCAATTCTTCCTACGGAGGCCAGAATCGGAATTTCAATGGCAGATGGAAACAATGTGACCCTGCCGCAACGGAATTGCTGAGCAGAATTTTCCGCCGGATTCCGCTGAGAAATTCGGCCGGATACGGAATCAGAGGTAGAGTAGCACATGCAGACAGAAATAATCCCCATATACTCCTGCATACGTAGGTAGAGAATAGACCCGTAACCCACATATATACGTCTAGGAATGCACTGTTAGTGCCCTTGCATACTACTGAATCTCTGCTTGCCGCAGCCTATAGCAATTGATGCTTAATAACTGCGCTGCCATTAAATGAGACTAAAAAACTTATCCCATAGCCTAAGGATAGGGAATAGGTTTCAGGTCGTGGGAAGTCTGGGACCCCCCGCGATCTCCTGTACGGGGCCCCAGCTCTCTGGCCAGATATCGCGCGTTGACCACCGCACGAAGCGGCGGCCGACACGCCCCCTCAATACAGTGCTACGGCAGAGTTGGAGATTGCCGAAGGCAGGGATCTGGCTCTGCCATGGAGTTGTATTGAGGGGGGCATGTCGGCTGCCGATCCATGCGGTGGTCGACACGCCCCCTTCCCACGGACTGCCAGGGCCCCGTACGTGAGATCGCGGGGGGTCCAAGCAATCGGTCCCCCTGTGATCTGAAATGTATCCCCTATCCTTAGGATAGGGGATACGTTTTTCAATACTGGAGCTCTGTTTTACGCATTGTCCCATTAAATGCATTGAGGTTCCGGACAGAATTCTGACAAATAAAAAAAAGGAATATGTTAATTTTTCCGGCAGAATCCGGATCCGCATCGGAAGTTCTGCTAGAGCGCAGCAGAATCCCATTGAGATCAATAGAGATCATTGAGAATTTCCATAGTGTGCAAGGTCCCTTAGGCTGGAGCTACAGGGTGATTTTGACTGTAAGGCCGGGTTCACATTACCGAATTTCCATCCAGAAATTCGGTCGGAAATTCCGCTGCATGAAGGTAAAATGCAGGTGAATGGGTTTTCCGATAACCCGTTCACACTGCGGAATTTTCTGGGTGGAATTTTTGTCAGAAAATTACGAAAAAATAATTCCGCCAGAAAATTGAACCTGCTCAATGTTGTGGTAGAATCTGTGCCGCAAACATCGTCATCTATCAGGGCGGGAATGTTCGTGCGGTCCTGAATCAGTCGACACTGGCCGCACTTTAAACCTCGCCTACAGAGATTTTCCCTGTAAGGATATGTTCACACTGCGGAATACCCACAGAATTCCACATGCAGAGTAAAATGCACAGTGAACGTTAGCATCTGTGTGAATGGGTCTTCCGGACAATTCCGCCGCTGAAATGAAAGAACATTTTCATTCTTTGCGCGGAAGTCCGCGAGCACTGCATAGCCGTCAATGGTGAAGGCACAGTGCCGCGCGGTCCTACCGCCGCTGCCGGCTGCCAGGCTGGATCTCCACTTGCTGAATTCCGCAAGCAAAGATTCAGCTATAGTTCCACAGTGTGAACACACCCTAAGGATTGCATCTGGAGGGGGGGTCTAGGACCATTCCGGAATGCATAGTCTGAATAGACAGCAATACATTTTAGAGCGGATTCCGCCAAAAGAACGAACACGTTCATTCTTTCGACGCAGTCTGGGGTCTGGAATTTCCACAGCGGAACATCCATAGTGTGAATGGTGCAGAAGAATCCCAATGAGAACAAAGGGAGGGTGCTTGCCGCATTCCGGATTCCACTCGGAAAATACGTAGTTTGAATGGGCCCTAACAGGGTCGCACGAACAAAGATCACTGTGCGGATCACACTACGTCACAGCTAAGGTAGGTAAATAGGGTTGCACTGTGACCGCGGTGTTGGTTGTTGTTGTTGGTCATATGACCCCTGTCGCAGCCAAATTCACTCTGTAAACCAGTGGTCTTCAACCTGCGGACCTCCAGATGTTGCAAAACTACAACTCCCAGCATGCCCGGACAGCCAACGGCTGTCCGGGCATGCAGGGAGTTGTAGTTTTGCAACATCTGGAGGTCCGCAGGTTGGAGAACCACTGCTGTAGACCAAAACTAAAAGTTGGAGCACATATGGAGCCATAATAAGGCTAAGTGCCTATGGGGAGATTCATCAAAACTAGAGATGAGCGAACTTACAGTAAATTCGATTCGTCACGAACTTCTCGGCTCGGCAGTTGTTGACTTTTCCTGCATGAATTAGTTCAGCTTTCCGGTGCTCCCGTGGGCTGGAAAAGATGGATACAGTCCTAGGAGACTCTTTCCTAGGAATGTATCCACCTTTTCCAGCCCACCGGAGCACCTGAAGGCTGAACTAATTTACGCAGGAAAAGCCATCAACTGCCGAGCCGAGAAGTTCGTGACGAATCGAATTTACTGTAAGTTCGCTCATCTCTAATCGAAACCAGTGGAGAGGAAAAGCAGTGCAGTTGCCCATAGCAACCAATCAGATCGCTTCTTTCATTTTTAAAAGGGCCTCTGAAAAATGAAAGCAGGGATCTGATTGGTTGCTATGGGCAACTGCACCGCTCTTCCTCTACACAGGTTTTCCTCAATCTCCCCAATAATCCTTATATTGTGACACTACGCGCTGGGAACATCTACAAGACGTCACCTTGATATCAGAAACGACCTAAGAGAAGATATGAAGGGCCTATTCCATAGAGATAGCAATGGAGAGCGCGACTGAAGTTCAAAGTACAGCGGCTCAGGGGAAATAAGCCGGAGTGTCTGTTCTTTGAAATAGGATGATCCCATCTCAGACACTGAAAGCTTTTTGGACATTGGCTGACAGGACCATTAAGGGGCTCCGTGAGGCGGCAGAAGATGCGGCTGTCAGCCATGACAGGTTCTAGTGGAAGGGAAATTCCACCAAACATCTTCTCTCAGGGAAATGTCTGAGGAACTGCTGTATTCCCCAGTGATTACATGTTACCCGATATGTGAAGCCCCCGTGCTTCGTCGTCCCCATGCCAACACTTCTTGCCCCCTCACATTCCAGTGTTGTCACAGGAACAAAATATACATGTATCTCAGATATCATAGACACCCATTTGGAGGATGATGTGGATCCACAGAAACATAAAAGGAGTACTCCTGTGGAAAACTTGTTTTTATTTTTATTTTTTTTAAATCAACTGGTGCCAGAAAGTTAAACAGATTTGTAAATTACTTCTATTAAAAAAATCTTAATCCTTCCAGTACTTATTAGCTGCTGAATACTACAGAGGAAATTATTTTCTCTTTGGAACACAGAGCTCTGTGCTGACATCATGACCACAGTGCTCTCTGCTGACACCTCTGTCCATTTTAAAGGGGTACTCCGGTGCTTAGACATCTTATCCCCTATCCAAAGGATAGGGGCTAAGATGTCTGATCGCGAGAGTCCTGCCGCTGGGGACCCCCGTGATCTTGCACGCGGCACCCCGTTTATAATCAGTCCCCGGAGCGTGTTTGCTCCGGGTCTGATTACCGGCGACCACAGGGCCGACGGCGTGTGACGTCACGCCTCCGCCCCCCGTGTGATGTCACGCTACGCCCCTCAATGAAAGCCTATGGGAGGGGGTGTGATAGCTGGCATGCCCCCTCCCATAGGCTTGCATTGAGGGGCCAAGCGTGATGTCACACGGGGGTGGAGGCGTGAGGTCACACGCTGTTGGCCCTGTGATCGCCGGTAATTAGACCAGGAGCGAACACGCTCCAGGGACTGATTATAAACGAGGTGCCGCATGCAAGATCAAGGGGGTCCCCAGCAGTGGGACTCCCTCGATCAGGCATCTTATCCCCTATCCTTTGGATAGGGGATAAGATGTCTAAGCACCGGAGTACCCCTTTAAGAACTGTCCAGAGTAGGAGAAAATCCCCATAGAAAACATATGCTGCTCTAGACAGTTCCTAAAATGGACAGAGATGTCAGCAGAGAGCACTGTGCTCGTAATGTCAGCAGAGAGCACTGTGTTCCAAAAACGAAACTAATTTCCTCTGTAGTATTCAGCAGCTAATAAGTACTGGAAGGATTAAGATTTTTTTTTTAATAGAAGTAATTTACAAATCTGTTTAACTTTCTGGCACCAGTTGATTTAAAAAATAATAAAAAAAAAAAGGTTTCCACGGAGTACCCCTTTAAGAAATATCAGACAGGACAGGAAGCTTTGTCATGGGGAAAAAAAATCTGTGATTTCATTGACTAATATTTCCTCAATATTTTCTCAAAAGTTATTTTTTACTTTTTTTTTGGGGGGAATAAAAGGGGTCTTTTGGTAATTGTGGTGAATTAAAGTATATTTCATAATTGTATGGTCACGGGGGTTCAGCCACTAACAACCCCATGATTATTAGAATAAAGGGGCATCTGACCACACAACTGCGCAGAAAACTGTTCAGTTTTGAAGTTCTCGGCACAGCTACGTGGCCCGGAGCTGCACAGTGCTACACCAGCGCGGTGCACCCATTTAGTCTCATGGTCACGGGGGTCTCAGTAGTTGCACCCCAATGATCATAAGCGTAAAGTCTCCCCCATTCATTTTAATGAAATTGTGCTGCCCTCAGATGACATTAAGAAAGACATGTTTGCTTTCTTCAAGAAACAGCGCCACTCTCATCCCTAGGCTGTGTCTGGTATTGCAATATTCTCTTGAAGTTGCAATACCACACACAGCCTACGCTCAAGAATGGCGCTGTTGGCTGAAGAATGCAGCCATGTTTTTTCATCTCCACTCTGCATTATTTTCGCTGCCGTCTTCCGCAGACGTTTGCTTGTGTTTGACCTTGTCTGGATGAGTCTAACACTCTCGGCTCCATTGTCCGTTCATTGTTTTGACCCACTGTCTATGTAATAGAGTCTTAGAATAGTCGCCTGTAAAATGAGCAGAGCATGAAAGTGACTGCTCTTTATTGCGTCTCTGCAGACAACGCATCTGGGGCTGTAAACAGGTGCTCTCACGATACACTGAAACGACAGCACAGATGTAACTTCAGGTTCCCACTGATATCTCAATGGTAGTATCTTGTAGTTTATAGCCATCTTCTTCATGCTTTAATATTCGGCCTACATAGCTTGTCAACACGGTAACCTTATAGCAGGGTTAGCAGTGGGGTATGGCGGGATAGATAACAGTTTTTTTACGCTTAGGTTTGCGCAAATGTCAAGTTTGTGACGCCAGAAGCAGGGTTGTGTATGTAGATGATAATGAATGATAAGGGTCGTAGTACCATGTGGCAGGAGTGGTGCAACCCTGTGTTTTGATGTAGAATCCCACAAAACCACTACTTCATATAAGCTTTAATCCGTACACAAGGCCCCGAGAAATACTACCTCAAAAGCCAAGGTCTATAGAAAACAACTTGTATTTATCCTCAACACTGAAGAATTTGAGATACAATTATTGAGATACACTTTGTAGCAATTGGTAAATTGTCACTGGTCACAGTCCAGAAATAATTTGCATATTTAAGATGGGGTTGTCCTGAGACTTGTAGTTCCAGCGAGATTTAGACTTGTTTCTCTCTTGTTGTATGTGTTAGGCTAAGTTCAGACCACAGAATCTCCGGGCAGAAAATTTCCGCACCGGGGATTCCGAGTGTGGCCAGCGCTGACTGAATCAGTCGGTGCTAGGACCGCGCGGACACTGCAGTCTCCAATAGACTGCAATGTGTTCCGCGTGGATTTCCCCCTGAAGAAAGACCAACGCCATTCTTCAGGCGGAAATTTCCAAGTGGATTTTCCGTTCACAAATTCCGCTTCACAAATTCCGAAGTGTGAATTTTTGAACGGAAACCCATTCACTATACTATACATGTTGGCAAGTGGAATTTCCGCCTGCAATTTCAAAGCAGAATTACAGGCGGAAATTCCGTAGTCTGAACCTAGCCTTAGAGTCAGGTTTTGTTGCCAGACTAAAAACCATGGCAGACCGCGCCTTTGAGTACGGCAATAAAATCAGATATGGTCCAAAGATGAGCTGAGCAGAGTCACTATCTGACTCTGTCCGGCTCATTCAAATGAATGGGGTGCGGCGGGGATACGGCAGACAACGTTTTTTAAATTCTCACGCTGGATCCAGCTGCCGAATCCTCACAACGAGGTGTGAATGAGCCCTTACATGTGCTTTTATGTTCCTTCCCCTATCCCTGGGATTGGGGTGGAGACAGGAGAGACTGTAGTTCTAATTGGCTAAGAGGTGGACATGTGACAGATTACTAAAGCTTTCACAGTGAACATAGACTTTTGGGTAGTAAATGTTAACCCCTTACACCCTAATTATGTCTCAGTGCATGCAATACGCTGTAACACAGAAAAATACATTGATAATGTCCTAGACTTTAGAAAGATAGGCCTCAGCCTTTCAGAGACAGACTTTAGTTAGAACAGTAACCTTAGTGACTAAAGTCGCCCGAACAGTGTTCAGAGTACCCAGAGGTGACCCCGCTCTGGGACACTACAGCAGTGCTGCAGTGTAAAGCATGGGGCAGAGCTTTAGTATGTGTCAGGATTCGGCAGGCTGGTGGTGGATCCTCTGTGTCAGTGAGGGATTGGCGTGGACCGTGCCGGTGGGCCAGTTCTACGTTGCTACTGGTATTCACCAGAGCCCGACGCAAAGCGGGATGGTCTTGCTGCGGCGGTAGCAACCAGGTCGTGTCCACTGGTAGCGGCTCAACCTCACTGACTGCTGAGACTGGCATGGTACAGAAGGACAAGGCAAGAGCAAGGTCGGACGTAGCAGAAGGTCAGGGCCGGCAGCAAGGGTCGTAGTCAGGGGCAACAGCAGAAGGTCTGGAATACAGGCTTGGGACATACACAAAATGCTTTCACTGGCACAAGGCAACAAGATCCAGCCAGGACAGGAAGGGGAAGTGGGTTTTTATAGGCATGGAGCAGGGAAGCTAATTACACAGATTGGGCCAGGCACCAATTAGTGGTGCACTGGCCCTTTAAATCTTATAGAGCCGGCGCGCGCGCGCCCTAGAGAGCGGAGCCGCGCGCGCCAGGACGTGACAGTCCGGGAATGGGACAGGTGAGTAGATTGGGATTCGACCCACAAGCGGGCGCGTCCCGCTATGCGGATCGCATCCCCGCCGGCAGTGTCAGTGCAGCGCTCCCGGTCCGCGGGTCTGACCGGGACGCTGCAGAGAGGAGAACCCCACGAGCGCTCCGGGGAGGAGCAGGGACCCGGAGCGCTCGGCGTAACAGTACCCCCCCCCCCTTAGGTCTCCCCCTCTTTTTATCTGCTTGTCCCTTCATACGAGACAAGGCCATTGGGAGCGACTCTTGAGTCTCCTTCCAGATAACGGAGAAGTCCTGGGTTACTTCATCTAGGGCAGGAACTCCAGAAGAAGTGGGAATGGGGAGGGGGGGCAGAGGGTGAAGCTTGCCACGGGGCAGAGTGTTACCAGGAAGGGGGCTATGAGGAGGCAAGATCTCTGCTTGCTTTTTGCCAAAAATATCAGAAAAGTCCTGGTAAGCCTTGGGAGGGACCGGTAAGGGTGGAACCTCAGGAGTTAGACAAGTGGGAGCAGATGTGAGGCATCGTTTGTGACAAGAAGGACCCCAATTTTTGATCTCCCCGGTGGTCCAGTCAAGGGTAGGAGAATGACGTTGGAGCCATGGCAGACCGAGGAGGACTTCAGAGGTGCAGTTGGGCAGAACAAAAAATAAAAAATTTTCGTGATGCAGTCCAATGCTCAAAAGCAGGGGTTCTGTGCGGTAGCGCACAGTGCAGTCCAATTTTTCTCCGTTGACAGAAGAAATGTAGAGCGGCTTGACGAGACGGGTTACTGGGATACTGAACCTATTAATGAAAAAGGCCAAAATAAAGTTTCCTGCAGAACCGGAGTCCAAGAAGGCCACAGCAGAGAAGAAGGAGTTAACAGAAGGAGAAATCCGCACAGGTACAGTCAGACGTGGAGGGGCAGAATTTATGCCAAGAGACGCCACTCCCACGTGAACAGGGTGCGTGCGTGCATTTCCCAGACGCGGGGGACGAATAGGGCAGTCCACTAGGAAATGTTCGGTACTAGCGCAGTACAGGCATAAATTTCCATCTCTGCGACGAGACCTCTCTTCATGGGTCAGGCAAGACCGATCCACTTGCATAGCCTCCTCGGCGGGAGGCACTGGGGTAGATTGCAAAGGATTCTGGGAGAGAGGTGCCCAAAGATCAAGGTCCTTTTCCCGGCGGAGCTCCTGGTGTCTTTCAGAAAAACGCATGTCGATGCGGGTGGCCAAATGGATAAGTTCAGACAGGTTAGCAGGAATTTCTCATGCGGCCAGTACATCTTTGATGTTACTGGATAGGCCTTTCTTGAAGGTCGCGCAGAGGGCCTCATTGTTCCAGGCTAGCTCTGAGGCGAGGGTACGAAACTGGATGGCATATTCGCCTACGGAAGAACTTCCTTGGACTAGGTTCAGCAAAGCAGTCTCGGCAGAGGAGGCCCGGGCTGGCTCCTCGAAGACACTACGAACTTCAGCGAAGAAGGACTGGACAGTGGCAGTGACAGGATCATTGCGGTCCCAGAGGGGTGTGGCCCATGACAAGGCCTTTCCAGACAGGAGACTGACCACGAAAGCCACCTTTGACCGTTCTGTGGGAAATTGGTCCGACAACATCTCCAAGTGTAGGGAACATTGAGACAGGAAACCACGGCAGAGTTTAGAGTTCCCATCAAATTTGTCCGGCAGGGACAAGCGGAGGCTAGGAGCAGCCACTCGCTGCGGAGGAGGTGCAGGAGCTGGCGGAGGAGATGGTTGCTGTAGCTGTGGCAGAAGTTGCTGTAGCATGGCGGTCAACTGCGACAGCTGCTGACCTTGTTGGGCGATCTGTTGGGATTGCTGGGCGACCACTGTGGATAGGTCAGCAAGACTTGGCAGCGGCACCTCAGCGGGATCCATGGCCGGATCTACTGTTAGGATTCGGCAGGCTGGTGGTGGATCCTCTGTGTCAGTGAGGGATTGGCGTGGACCGTGCCGGTGGGCCAGTTCTAAGTTGCTACTGGTATTCACCAGAGCCCGACGCAAAGCGGGATGGTCTTGCTGCGGCGGTAGCAACCAGGTCGTGTCCACTGGTAGCGGCTCAACCTCACTGACTGCTGAGACTGGCATGGTACAGAAGGACAAGGCAAGAGCAAGGTCGGACGTAGCAGAAGGTCAGGGCCGGCAGCAAGGGTCGTAGTCAGGGGCAACAGCAGAAGGTCTGGAAGTGGGTTTTTATAGGCATGGAGCAGGGAAGCTAATTACACAGATTGGGCCAGGCACCAATTAGTGGTGCACTGGCCCTTTAAATCTTATAGAGCCGGCGCGCGCGCGCCCTAGAGAGCGGAGCCGCGCGCGCCAGGACGTGACAGTCCGGGAATGGGACAGGTGAGTAGATTGGGATTCGACCCACAAGCGGGCGCGCCCCGCTATGCGGATCGCATCCCCGCCGGCAGTGTCAGTGCAGTGCTCCCGGTCAGCGGGTCTGACCGGGGCGCTGCAGAGAGGAGAACGCCGCGAGCGCTCCGGGGAGGAGCAGGGACCCGGAGCGCTCGGCGTAACAGTATGAGCCCCTGAAAAGACAGGAGGCCAGTTTTCGACTCTATTTAACTTCCATAAATTATGGTTCAGCACTTAGTAGTGTTGTTGATAATAATAAATAAATTGGCGCATATCCAGAGGGGTGAATAGGTAACAGTGGCAACCAGGACCATGTGTCTGAGGGGGGGCCTCTGCCACATAAGAAGACCCAGTAT
This sequence comes from Hyla sarda, assembly GCF_029499605.1. Classification (NCBI taxonomy): domain Eukaryota; kingdom Metazoa; phylum Chordata; class Amphibia; order Anura; family Hylidae; genus Hyla; species Hyla sarda. Next base: position 208,835,641 of record NC_079196.1, read on the forward strand.
TGTAGATGGCACATGGTAAGATTTTTCATTGGGGTTCTGTAACTACAAGTAGTCCACAATTAGCTAATCACTGCATCCCCTCCATAGTCACTGCCAGCTGAGGCTTCAATTGCGGCCTAGTAAAGGACATCAGGGTATCTCCAAAATGGGTCTGCTCAGGTGGATAATGTTTTTAGGTCCAAGTAAAGTTTCAAAACTCTGGCTAAATGTTCATTTCACACTCATTTAATATGGAGGTGACAAGGCCCAACCTGACAGCTGCCATCAAATTCGTGGAGTGGACTTGTGATCATAATATGGAGGCAAAAATGCATGGGTGTTACACTAGTGTAGAAGCTGCCATCTTGCATTCTATTACAGCTGCCAATGGAGAAGCTAATGCTGAGTACCAATAGGTGATGCCAACCCTTCTATGTAGTCACACGTGGACATGAACGTGAAGATCTTCTGGAGTCACCCACCAGTTGTGACTTCTGTCGCTAAGCAACGACAGGAATATACTGAGGTTGTGAGTGACGCTGTTCATTTATGTGATGAAAATAAAGAATATTATATAATAATGTTAAATATTCTGTTGCGACCATCTGTTCCTGTAAATGTGAGACTGTGGGCAGGCACAATAATAAATATATTTGGCAGCACAAGACTAGCGATGAGCGAATCTCCCTAGATTTGTTTCAGGTCAGATTCAGCAAATCTGACTGTAAGATTGATTTTTGGTTTCAGATGCTGATTCGGAAGTGCCCCTATTGCCTGCACAAAGTATGTACAGGAATAGGGACTCCTGTCAAAGACAGGAGTCCCTGCTCCTGTACAGTACACTGAGCAGTGATACACATTTGCTGGGCCAGGTACAGAGATCCCCTGATCCAGCAAATGCAGTATAAGCTGAGATGAATACAACATGGTCCTTAATCTCCAGGCCTCTCATGTGTGCAGGGGCAGGGACTGCTGCCTTTGACAGGAGTCATTTCTCTTGTCAAGAATATTATATAATAATGTTAAATATTCTGTTGCGACCATCTGTTCCTGTAAATGTGAGACTGTGGGCAGGCACAATAATAAATATATTTGCCAGCACAAGACTAGCGATGAGCGAATCTCCCGAGATTTGTTTCAGGTCAGATTCAGTAAATCTGACTGTAAGATTAATTTTGGATTCAGATCCTCATTCGGAAGTGCCCCTGTTGCCCACAAAAGTATGCACAGGAGCAGGGACCCCTGTTAAAGACAGGAGTCCCTGCTCCTGTACAGTACACTGAACAGCGATACACATTTGCTGGGCCAGGTACAGAGATCCCCTGATCCAGGTACAGAGATTCCCTGATTCAGTATAAGCTGATATGAATCTCCAGGCCTCTTGAGTGTACAGGTGCAGGGACTGTTGCCTTTGAGAGGAGTCCCTTATCCTGTATGAGCTAATCATTTGAAACAAATCACAAATAGTTTGGATTCTAACAAATATTATTTTTTTTTTGTGAAATAAACCAAAAGGCTTATCTCTAGTAGTGATTAAATCCTCTAATAGACATCTAGATAGGAGCACCCCTCTATTGAAAGAGGTCCCATCCCCTTCAAATAACAGAGTTTATAATATACTTACCTTTAGTTTCCGATCAGCCTGGAGAACAAGGTAATGTATTTTTTTTTTTGGAGGGGGGGGGGGGGGGGGGTATTGTTCCATGTCCAAGAAAGATCCATGGGAAAGATCTTGATTGGACATACCTCTACTGACATCGTGTCGTCCATCCATTGTTCCTTCTCCATAGTCCATTATCCTTGGGGCCTGACAACTGGGTTTAGCCCATAAAAGTAACTATGTCTACAGTACTAGGCTTGGTTGCCATGAGAAAGCCTTCTTCTGTGATGTAGTTAAAGATGTAGAGTAGAGGTCTCCAAAGTGTGGACCTCCTAGAGGTTTCCAAACTGTGGAGGTCCACCGTTTGGTGACCACTGATGTAGAGTATTTTGGTCAGGTCAATGCAGATTTGTGGGACCACTGTTAGTGAGCTGATAGGCTATATCAATGGCTAGGTAGATAAGAATGGGAACATATAAAATGTCCCAGTCTTCATTTCCCCCTATGTCTTCACTCATAAGAGAAGTAGAATGGTGTCCCCTGAGGGTCTCCACTCTATAAGCCAGAAGAGAAAAATGCTCTCTGAAAGTGAATCTCATTTTGAAGGACTTGACCTGTCCTTGTGTCCATTCATCTGTATGGCTGCCATATACAGTTCCTCTGATGGATCTGGAAAATGGTCATGACCACCCCCTCCCCCCTCCCAAATCCTGTATTTTGACAGATCACGGCAGCTACATCCTGATCCAAATCTCTCAATCTTCTCAATGAAGGACAGATAACAATCCAGACTCTAGGAGGTACCAATACCACAGACAATGGCCCATGGCTGGATTTCTCCTCAAATCTACTGTACCAGGTTGCTGAGAGGCTGTGAGCAGGAGACCCCCGATGGATTTTGCAAGAGAAAGAACACCCCCCCCCCCCCTCAATCCTGTATCTCTCATGAAGAACCCTAAAGACGACACCAACCATTCCAGAAATACTATGGATTCTATGGATATTTTACATATCGAGAACTTGAGGCCATACTGTACAATGATGTCACGGATAGGGTTGTGGCTGTGACTACTTCCCATGTAGCACATAGGATGAATGAATGTGTAGGCGAAAGTATAGCCATAGCACCTGCTGTGGGGTCCAGCTAGGGGGTTAGTGGGTTCTCTGATACAGCAGTCCCTCAACTTACAATGGCCTCAACATACAATATTTTAAACATTCAATGGTCTTTTCTGGACCGTTGTAACTGGAAACCTGGAGACTCAACATACAATGTACAGACATTCCAGAACTGTAAAACATGTGTGGTGAACCACTGGGGTGCGATGTGAGGTGTATGGGGCAGATGGTGTTGCCCAGGGATAGATGGTGTTAACCCCTTAGTGTTCGTGACTCCAGGGCGTGGTTTGTCTATGTAACCACCCGAAGGTAATCCTGTTACTCCTAGGTTAGGCAGGGGAAAATAATAGTCCAAGGCCAGGTTAAGGTTAAAGGAGTACTCCGGAGCACTGGTACTTAAAAAAAAGTTTACCTCATCTGATAGCTCTTTCAAAGACCTTTCCAACGATACCTCATTTGTCAAATTCGGCCCAGCCATTCTCTTGTAATTGCCACCTGTAGCATTAAGCAGCCGTGTCATAAAGACTACATTTCCCATGACTCCCTGCGCCAGCTTCCTGTTAGCTGCTGTTCTCCCCCCCTTCCCCCCAGGAAATTATAATAAATCATAATAAAGTGACAGCTCCCACAGCTCTTTCCCTTGTGGTTATCTCCTCCCATCCTCCCCCTCCCAGCTCATCAGCCCTCTCCATGTACCCACTAGCCCACTGATCCACCCATCCATGTGCCCACTAGCCCACTGATCCATGTGCCCACTAGCGCAGAGTTTCCCAACCAGGGTGCCTCCAGCTGTTGCAAAACTACAACTCCCAGCATGCCCGGACAGCCGAAGGCTGTCAGGGCATGCTGGGAGTTGTAGTTTTGCAACAGCTGGAGGCACCCTGGTTGGGAAACACTGCACTAGCGGTGTCACAAGAATGCCGCAGCACTACGCAAATAGCGTAGGGCTAATGTAGGCAGCGATAGGAGCCTAGCGTTAGCCCCATGCTATTTGCGTAGTACTGCGCATGCGCAGAATAAATTAACTTTGGGGGAGTAGCCGACTCCGGGCGGGGAGGTCGGCACAGCCCGCAGTGACTCATGGGAGCGATGAGTCACCGGGCGAAGATGGCGGCGGATCAAGAAGAAATACAGGTCGAGCGTCATCAAAAGACCCAGCTTCCGGCCGGAGAGAAAAGCGAGGAGAAGACCGGGAAGAAGACTATATGGAAAATGTGAGTATATTAGAATGTTATATAACTTTGCCTCATGCTCCAATTCCCCCATAAAAGTGCACGCCGGAGTACTCCTTTAACGGTAGATTTACTGAAGTTGAACAGGTCTAACAGTCTGTACAGGGGTAGTAAGGTTCCCAGAGAGGTGACCAGTAAGGCTGGGTTCACACTACGTTTTCTCCCATACGAGAGCGCATACGGCAGGGGGGAGCTAAAACCTCGCGCTCCCGTATGCCTTCGTATGCGCTCCCGTATGTCATTCATTTCAATGAGCCGGCCGGAGTGAAACGTTCGGTCCGGTCGGCTCATTTTTGCGCCGTATGCGCTTTTACGACCGGACCTCAAACCATGGTTGACCACAGTTTTAGGTCCAGTTGTAAAAGCGCATACGGCGCCAAAATGAGCCGACCGGACCGAACGTTTCACTCCGGTCGGCTCATTGAAATGAATGACATACGGGAGCGAATACGAAGGCATACGGGAGCGCGAGGTTTTAGCTCCCCCTTGCCGTGTGGGCTTCCCCGTATGGGAGAAAACGTAGTGTGAACCAGCCCTAATACAGGTAAAGAGTAGTACAGAACATGTAATACCTCCCTGTACTGTAGGGGGGGCTACTAGACACCAGTCAGTGCATGCACTTCAGTAATACAGGTAAAGAGTACAGAACATGTAATACCTCCCTGTACTGGGAGAAAACGTAGTGTGAACCCAGCCTTACAGAAGTGTATGCACTGTCTGGTGTCTTGTAGCGCTCCCTACAGTACAGGGAGGTATTACATGTTCTGTACTCTTTACCTGTATTACTGAAGTGTATGCACTGACTGGTGTCTGGTAGCGCCCCCTACAGTACAGGGAGGTATTACATGTCCTGTACTACTCTTTACCTGTATTACTGGTGTATGCACTGACTGGTGTCTGGTAGCGCCCCCTACAGTACAGGGAGGTATTACATGTTCTGTACTCTTTACCTGTATTACTGAAGTGTATGCACTGACTGGTGTCTGGTAGCACCCCATACAGTACAGGGAGGTATTACATGTTCTGTACTACTCTTTACCTGTATTACTGGTGTATGCACTGACTGGTGTCTGGTAGCGCCCCCTACAGTACAAGGGAGGTATTACATGTTCTGTACTCTTTACCTGTACCAGGGTTAGCTGCTCCTTTGGACACCAGGTGAGGGCGGCTCCATGTTACTTTTTTAGGACATTGTGTACTGTACAGGACCCTGAAGAAGCTCCCGTCCTCTACATAGACAGTGATTACAGCTCCCAGCAGATCTTTATTACTTTTATATGTAAGGACTTGCTTAATCTGTATTAGTTATCTACTTATTTTTCTTTAAAGGGGTACTCCCGTGGGGAAAACTTTTTTTTTTTTTTTAATCAGAGAGCACTGTGGTCATGACAGAAGAGAAATCCAAAAAGAAAAGCATTTCCTCTGTAGTATACAGCCCCTAAAAAGTACTGGAAGGATTAAGATTTTTTTTTATAGAAGTAATTTACAAATCTGTTTAACTTTCTGGCACCAGCTGATTTAAAAAAAAAAAGTTTTCCACAGGAGTACCCCTTTAATCCTCACTTTCTTATTTTTGGATGACATTTTGGTGGATTCAGAACCAATTACCAGGTTTCCATAGAGTTATGGTTTCAACATACAATGGTTTCAACATACAATGGTCGTCCAGGAACCAATTAATATCACTGTATATGGTGCTTCTAAATATTGCATCTTTGAACTATTGGCTCTATGGACTTACTTAGTTTCGCCACTGGATGGATGGGTTGATCTGGGAACATGGTGAACCTCATGGACCTCAAAGTGTAGAAATCAGGGGTAAATCTGGGATAACCAGATCAATAGGAGGGTCCTGTACTTTGGGTTGAGTTACCTTTTACGTTTGCTCTCGTGACATGTGACACTGAGGACAATGAGGTTTTATCCGAAGTGAAATCCGCCACCTATTCCACCTATTCCACCTATTGAGAGAGTTTGTATCTTTCCCCTTTCGTCTGTCAAATCTGACAGCGACACATAAAGTTCTCCGATTCGCTTGTCTCCCATCAGAGCTCGGAGGGAATCTGTATCCCCGGCTTCTATATTTACAATGTCTTCCTGAGATACGTCTCTCAATAATCAGCCTGCCGACATCAGCAACTCTGCCGGCGCAAGATTTATATAATCCTGCACAGACTCTAACAAGTACCCACAGGGCCATTCTGATAGAGAAGCAAAATGGGGCATTTGATCTGGATCCTTGTGGATGGAGGGGGGGAGGGTTACATCCAGCAAAGAAATCCAGACAGGAGAGACTCTAAAGCAAAGGTCTCCAAACTGTGGACCTCCAGCTGTTGCAAAACTATGACTCCCACCATGATGGGAGTCGTAGTTTTGCAACAGCTGGAGGTCCACAGTTTGGAGACCCTAGTTCTAAAATGTCAGTTGCTGGGGGTCAGTGAATCAGAGAACACCGCCAGTTCACGGCTGATCACAGAGGCGGGGGAGAAGCTCGGCCACTATGCTATATGGGGGCAGTATGGGGCCCTTCTGCTATATGGAGGCGGTATGGGGGCCTACGAATATATGGGGCAGTAAGGGGCCTACTACAATTTAAGGGCCTGATGCTTTGTGGGGACAGTATACGGGCATACTGCTATATGGTGGCAGTAAGGGGGTCTACTACTATATAAGGGCCTGATGCTTTGTGGGGACAGTATACGGGCATACTGCTATATGGTGGCATTATGGGGGCTTAATACTATATGGGGGCATTAAGGGGGTCTACTACTATATAAGGGCCTGATGCTATATGGGGACCGTATAGGGGCCTATTACTGTATGGGGGCCTACTGATATATGGGGGCAGTATGGGGGCCTACTGCTTTATGGGGATCTATTAATATTTGGAGGCCTACAGCTATATGAGGGCAGTATGGGGACCTACTGCTATCTGGAGACAGTATAGGGGCCTACTGCTATGTGGGGGCCTAATACTGTATGGGATCCTACTGCTATATGGGGCAGTATGGAGGCCTACTGCTATATGGGGATCTATTAATGTTTGGGGGTCTACTGCTATATGAGGGCAGTATGGGGAACTACTGCTATATGGGGACAGTATAGGGGCCTACTGCTATATCGGGGCAGTATGGGGCCTACTGCTATATGGGAATGTTTGAGGGTCTACTGCTATATGAGGGAAGTATGGGGGCCTACTGCTATATGGGGACAGTATGGGGGCTCTCTACTATATAAAGGCCAGATGCTATATGGAGACAGTATGGGGGCATACTGCTTTACAGTGGGGCATATGTGGGCCTACTACTGGGGGCCTGACTCTATATGAGGGCAGTATGGGGGCTTACTGCTATATGGGGGAAGTATTACTACAATTTCTTGTATTAGTGATTTGCGCCAGAGCGATTACAGAAGCAAAACAAACATCACTGCAGTGATCAGTGCTCCATGAAATGTTCCTAGTGGTCAGTAATAGACCCATGGGCCTTAATGCTGTTTGTCTCAGATCAAGGCATTGGGTAAATGTACGTGGTGCGGGTGTGATGAGGGAAGATGGAATTACCCTAGGGACAGATGGCATTAACCCCTTGTATTCATGACGCCAGGACGTAGTTTATCCTCTACACCACCCGAAGGCATACCACTGGATCCTGGGCTAGGCATGGGGCAAATAAGGACTCCGGTTTGGGGCAGGGGTCACAGAATGGAGTCTGCCTGACAGGGGAGCTAGGGTACAGGGGTGCAACTCCTGTACTGGGCCACCACATGTATATAGGACATGAGGGTGGAGCCTGCACCAAATTTCACAGTAAATCTAATAACACAGAGGTGACATAATGCATCCAGGTATACAGGATCTTCTCTGTAGGGTGACATCTTCTGGGGCTAAGCCTGCTGTGGTGCCTGTGACACTCCAGTTATTAGGTGGTGGGAGAAATAATCTAGAACCCTGAGAGTCTCTATATATCCTGTCACCGCTGACAGTCAGCACAAGAACAATGTGCCAGGCGCTGGCGCGGAGAAATTATTATCTGCAGACCATCTCCTCATTTATATCCCACAAAGACAGATAGTCACTGGGATTAAAAACTGATCTGATATAGTGTCATAGATACTCATGATAGATACCACAGCTGCTGCAGAACCTCATAGTAGTCACATCAACTGATACAGAATCTCATAAGAGACACCCCAGCTGATGCAGAACCTCATGATGGAAACCTTTTTGCTGCAGAACCTCATGATAGGCACCTTGGCTTCTGAAGAACCTCATAATAGACAACACAGCTGCTGCAGACAGTCTTTGTGAAGAGAAGGGGGGTAGTCAGTCTCTCATTATGCTGATGTTCCTCCGTCCTCTGGGGTGTCCATTGGAAGGTTCTGCAGCGCCTGGTGTGTCTATTATAAAGCTCTGCTGCAGCTGGTGTGTCTGTTTAAGAAGTTCTGCAGCAGTTGGATTGTAAATTAAGAGATTGGGCAGCAGATGAGGTGACGCAACAGCTAAAATGTCTATCATGAGGTTCTGGAGCAGCTGTGGGGCCTACTACAAGGATATCCATTAGCTGTGGGTTATTATTATTATGAGGTCCTTTAGCAGCGGATGTGTCTATTATGAGGTTCTGCAGCAGCCAATGTGTCTATAAGGCTCTGCATCAGTTTAGACGTCTATCATGAGCTTCTCTAGAAGTTGTGCTGGCTATTATGAGGTTCTGCTGCAGCTGTGATGTGTAGTATGATGTTCTGCAGCAGTTGAGGTGTCTGTCATGAGGTTCTGCAGCAGTTTTGCTGTCTATCATGAGGTTTTGCATCAGCTGTGGTTTCTATTATGAAGTTCTGTATCAGCTGCTGTGCCTATTCTGAGGCTCTGCAGCAGCTGTGATGTGTATTGTGAGGTTTTGCATCAGTTGATGTGTCTATTATGAGGTTCTGCATCAGTTGAGGTTCCTATTATGAGGCTCTGCAGAAGTTGTGATGTGTATTATGAGGTTCTCCAGCATCCGAGGTGCCTATCATGAAGTTCTGCATCAGCTGCGATGGTCTATTATGAGATACTGCAGCAGCTTTGGTGTCTATCATAAAATTCTGCATCAGTTGAAGCCTCTATTATGAGTCCTGCAGCAGTCGAGGTGTCTAATATGAGGTTTCGCAGCAGCTTAGGTGTCTATTGTGAGGTTCTGCAGCAGCTGGAGGTGTTTATTATGAGGTTTAATAAGATCTACTACACAACAAACTCGGCTCTGCTGTGTTTGTAGCTCAGTATTTTCCTTCTCTCCTTATCGCCAGCAGCCATCTTCCCATCATTCCCCGTCTCCCCCTCATCTCCACACTGTATTTTCATGCCGCCCCTCTACAGGCTGCAGCTTAAGGCTCTGAGAGTGACAGATCCCGACTATTAGACATTTCCTTTAATAAATATTTGATTAATAAAAATTAAAAGCGATTAACTCCACCGGCTCCTGATTAATGGAAATTAGCGCATCCCACATGAAACTGCGTCTGGTTTATTTGCCACCGATTGGATCTGTCACTTTATAAATAAGCAGATGTGGTGGCCCAGTACGGGAGGTGTTACCCCCGTACCCTTGCTGTCCTGTCAGGCAGCCTCCTTCAGTGTCCCCAGGGCCCCTTGCCCCTGTTTGCCCCCTGTACATATGTTCTGCAGTGTATTATAAAATGTGTTGTATCTTTAAGAGTTATGTCATGTGATTGTTACCCAGGAGGTACCAGTGACCAGGTGATCCCAAGAGTGACCTATGGGCTCCCTGCTAGTCTCCCCCATATAAGCCCTGGGTGGAGCTTCTCTCTCTTGGAGCTTCGCTCTCTTGCTTCCCGCTGAGGTCCAGTGCAGTCTTGTCTAGTGTGTGTGTCCAGAGTGTTGGAGACCTCAAAGTCCAGTCCTGCAGCCGCCATCAAGTCAAGTAAGATAAAGTCACCGCTTTATGAGTCAAGTCAGTTCAGTCCCTGTCATCTGTCAAGTCAGCGTGGTCTGCATTCAATTGTCCAGTCATACTACAAGTCCCAGCAAGCACTGGTCACCTCCTTGGGCCCTGGCTGAACTGTATAGACTTTACCATCTGTCTACCCTCAGTAAAGCTACCGTTATCCATAACTTGGCGTCGGAGTCATTATTGCCCCAGTGCCTTGCCCAGGATCCAGCGGTATACCTTTGGGTGGTTATAGGCCAAACCACGCCCTGGCGTCACGAATACAAGGGGTTAATTCCATCTGCCCCTAGGGTAACAACATCTGTCCTCATCACACCCCGCTACCACACAGAGTTATGGGGTTTATAGAGGCGAAGATAGGGCCAATGAGGGGGCAAATATTCCTTTGGGAAAATTTTTCAAAAGAGGAAAAGTTTCCCAGTTGCCCATAGCAACCAATCAGCTCGCTTCTTTCACTTTAAGCAAGGCCTCTGAAAAATGAAAGAAGCGATTTGATTGGTTGCTATGGGCAACTGGTCAACCTTTTTCTCTCCACAGGTTTTCATGAATCTCCCTCCTAGGCCTCACTTCAGGATTTGTTGCCCATAGCAACCAATCACAGCGCAGCTTCCGTCAGCTTCCGAAAAGTTTTAGAAAAGAAAGCTGAGCTTGGTCACTACGGGTTTTGTCCTCTTAAAGGAATTGTCCATCCTATTATTGTGTTCAATATCCATGTCAGTACCACAGAGAAAGGGCACGTTCATTTTGGTTTGTAAGGTTTATATATTAGGGCAATGATCTTCCATCTATAGCTCCCCTAGCTGTTGCGAAACTACAACTCTCAGCATGCCCTGACAGCCGCAGGCTGTCAGGGCATGCTGAAAGTTGTAGTTTTGCAACAGCTTGGGGAGCTACAGGTTGGCGATCAGCAGAATGTATCCATCGTTGCCACCTTTTGCGCATTATGATCATCTGCACTCATATAGGGAACCCACATTGCAAAATGATTTTGCGACAAACACAGCTCCGCTACATCTGCAAATCTAATTATTTCCAGTTTGGCGTAAATGAGTCGCTATCTCCCTATTCGACAAGTCGGTACCATCATTGATCTTCTGAGGACGGAGGCTTCCCCTTGTCAGATGATTACGTGTCAGGCTCGGTGCTGCTACAATTAACAATGACGTAAATCCTTTTTTTTTCTCCTTTCCCCGCGATGTGTAAATGGCGCTATCACAAATAGCCCGAGCGAAGCCACGACAAACTTGATTGATTGAAATTGTAAAGCAAATCTCATCTCATTGTAGCAGGGAGAGGGGAAGCGTCAATCTGACTAACTCGCTTAGAATCCGAAAGCCGGCAAAATGCCCCCACCCTCCCTTTTCCTTCTATTAACACTTCAGCTTCCAAACCCCCCTTTACTCCCAATGGTTCATTGAAGAGGATTTCATCCGTGTCATCAGTGGAAGACCTACATTTATAGAAGGCGGCGAGAATACATTTCCTTATATACACCGAGGCTGCGGCTTCAATGGATTACAGAGCCTTCAAAATGATTCCGAAAAAAACGTAGACGTCTTAAGACCTCCGATGGCGTGCCCCCATTGACGTCTAACTTTTTCATGCCCCAGGGTGTACAAAACAGGCCACCAATTGGGCACAGTGTTTTCTAACCGAACGTTATATAGACTACAACCTCCATCGTGATTAGAAAATTCTAAACTTGTTGGGAGTTGTAGTTTTGTAACAGCTGAAGAAACACCAACTAAAATTCTCTGCTTTGGCTGCTTATACTTGGTAAACTACAGGAGGGGGAAAAAAGGATTTAGTCAGCCACCAATTGTGCAAGTTCTCTCACTTAAAAAGATGAGAGAGGCCTGTAATTATCATCATGGGTATACCTCAACTATGAGAGACATAATGAGAAAAAAAATCCATAAAATCACTTATTTTTAAAGAATTTATTTGCAAATTATAGTGGAAAAAAATTATTTGGTCAATAACAAAAGTTCATCTCAATACTTTGTTATATCCCCTTTGTTGGCAATGACAGAGGTCAAACGTTTTGTGTAAGTCTTCACAAGGTTTTCACACACTGTTGCTGGTATTTTGGCCCATTCCTCCATGCAGATCTCCTCTAGAGCAGTGATGTTTTGGGGCTGTCACTGGGCAACGTAGACTTTCAACTCCCTCCATAGGTTTTCTATGGGGTTGAGATCTGGAGACTGGCTAGGCGACTCCAGGACCTTGAAATGCTTCTTAAGAAGCCACTCCCTTGTTGCCCGGGCAGTGTGTTTGGGATCATTGTCATGCTGAAAGACTCAGCCACGTTTCATCTTCAATGCTCTTGCTGATGGAAGGAGGTTTTCACTCAAAATCTCACGATTCATGGCCCCATTATTTCCTTTACACAGATCAGTCGTCCTGGTCCCTTAGCAGAAAAAAAGCCCCAAAGCATGATGTTTACACCCCCATGCTTCACAGTAGGTATGGTGTTCTTTGGATGCAACTCAGCATTCTTTCTCCTCCAAACACAACGAATTGAGTTTTTACCAAAATGTTCTACTTTAGTTTCATCTGACCATATTACATTCTCTCGGTCCTCTTCTGGATCATCCAAATGCTCTCTAGTAAACTTCCCACGGGCCAGGACATGTACTGGCATAAGCAGGGGGATAGGTCTGGCACTACATGATTTGAGTCCCTGGCGGCGTAGTATGTTACTGATGATAGCCTTTGTTACTTTGGTCCCAGCTCTCTGCAGGTCATTCACTATGTCCCCCCGTGTGGTACTGGGATTTTTGCTCACCCTTCTTGTGATAATCTTGCTTGGAGCCCCAGATCGAGGGAGATTATCAGTGGTCTTGTATGTCTTCCATTTTCTAATAATTGCTCCATCAGTTGATTTCTCCACACCAAGCTGCTTGCCTATTCGAGGTACAGTCTTCCCAGCCTGGTGCAGGTCTACAATTTTGTTTCTGGTGTCCTTTGACAGCTCTTTGGTCTTGGCCATAGTGGAGTTTGGAGTGTGACTGTTTGAGGTTGTGGACAGGTGTCTTTTATACTGATAACAAGTTCAAACAGGGGCCATTAATACAGGTAACAAGTGGAGGACAGAGGAGACTCTTAAAGAAGAAGTTACAGGTCTGTGAAAGCCAGAAATCTTGCTTGTTTTTAGGTGACCAAATACTTTACAAATAAATTATTTAAAAATCAGACAATGTGATTTTATGGATTTTTTTTTCTCATTATGTCTCATAGTTGAGGTATACCTAAGATGAAAATTACAGCCTCTCTCATCTTTTTTTAAGTGGGAGAACTTGCACAATTGGTGGCTGACTAAATACTTTTTTGCCCCACTGTATAAGCTGATCACAGTGTGACTTCCTGCTGGGACCCTTAGCAGTCAGCTGTGATCTGTGAGTAAATTCCCTTTTCTGTGTCCACACAAAGAATGAACACAATAATTCTTTGTGTGGAGTCTGCACAGAATGCATAGCAGTCTATGAGACGGCACATTTCTGTGCGGTCCTAGCTTCGGCATATTATACTGGTGCTCCGCAGTTTGTAGAAGGTCAGTACGGAGATTTTCTGTGCAGACATTCCGTCATGTGAACAAAGCTTAAGGCTATGCAGTATGCATGCCACCTAGCTTTCCCAGTCTCCTGAAGCCCCAGTAATGAAAGGCTGCTCTTTCTCTCAGCACTCCTTACTGCAGTGGCACTGCCATGCCCTCACCCTGCCCCTCACTCTTCTCTCAGCCCGCAATAAATCTTCTCTCCTCCGGCCTGCCCATGCACTACCTTTGCACCGGCCTGCCAGACAGTTAAATCATACTTTACTGTGACATTGATCGGATGGTAGGATGTTTAAAACTCCTGGACAATCTCTGCAGCCCGAGAGTAAAGAGATCAGGACCTTTCCCGTAGACCTGCATGGGGTTCCAATGTTTTTTTTTGTGGGCCCATAGACATCCTTAAATAAATATTTTTATTTGGCATATAACAAACATGCACCAAGTTTAATCAAAATATCTCCAGCAAAGTGGAAGAGATTTGTCCTGACGTTCCTAAATGACAGGGAATTGACTGTATTGATGGGACCATTTACCTCGACCTTGTGGTACTTGACGAGGGCCATAGCGGGGTCTCTGGGGCGTCTACGAATGCCTTCTCCTCAAAGTAGTTAACTCAGTCTTGCCTGTGTGATTATTACCCTTGATGCACTTGATGGCTTATTGGCTTGTGGTGGGACCTTGCAACCCCTATTGGTGGGGTGGCTTGTATGCCTCATACCCCAAAGTGTGACTATTGATGCTTTTGTTCATTCTACTTATTACCTCATATGAGGCTCCAATGGGAGGGTCGTTTAATGGGATCCAAAGGGGTGGTTGGGAAGGGGGGAGTTCATTGGTTGTTTTGGGGATGTCTGCTGTCCTGATCATCGTATTCTCGTTGCTTGCCTTACCCAGAGCATGTATTCACAACATGGGGTATGCCCCATTGCATATTTGTAAAATTGTAAAACACAATAAAAAGTTAAAAAAAAATATATATATATATATCTCCAGCCATTTGGAAGTTATGCTGGAATATATACACATACATACACACACATACATATGTTATGTGTCAAATTATTTGCAGATTGCGAAGCAGCCATTATTCCCGTCATCTGAGAGTTTCAAACCCACCTACTTGATCATGGGTTAGACACTACTTAAATCGCCCAAAAAAGGGCTATAAGGTCTATGAATTATATGAAATAATCAGGGTTATCAATAAAGATTGACTAAGGAGCATCTCCAAAAATAGGATGCCCAGAGGTTAGTGACTGTTGTGAACACAGTGCGGTAAGTGTTCATGTGAGCGGCTCAGGAGCAGATGCCTCGTGGTTATTTTTACATGGCGGAACAATGTCACAGGAGAAAAAGACAGATGTCCAGCTTTTACTTTAGCGGTTTAGAGATGTCGGTGCTGATGTCGCAACTGCAATGGTCCCATATGATGTTTCAAACAATGGATAGACAGGGCAAAAGTGTCTGATCGCCTGGACCCCTCAATCTCGAGAAGGTTATTACTAAAGCTACTTATGTTAGTGCTGCTTAAAAATTCACTGTCATATGAACAAACGTTGCATAGATCTATAGTACAAGGCAATATAAGAAACTTATTAAACAAAAATGCTTCTTCCTCCAGTTATAAACCTTCTTTCCCCCTCCTGCTGCTCAAATCTTCCCCAACAGTGCGCCCGCAGGTGAAAGTGTGTTTTACATCCCTTTTTAAAATATATGCAGTATTTCTCAACCAGGGTGCCTCCCAGCATTTGCATAACTACCACTCCCACCATGCCCTGATAGCTTTGAGCCCATAATGTTGTGCTTCATGGGCTGATCACATGATCTGTCGGGAAACATTGCAACAAGTGTTCAATTCCCCCACAGTGCGCCCGCAGGTGAAAATGTGTATTACACCATTCTTCGAAATCTATGAAGTATTTGCCATCCAGGGCACCTCCCAGCTGTTGCAAAACTACAACTCCCAGCATGCCCTGACAGCCTTCGGCTGGGAGTTGTAGTTTTGCAACAGCTGGGGGCACCCTAGTTAGGAAACACTGTCCTATATAATAAACTTTTTGAGGATTTTAACTGGAATCTACTCAAACAATGGATACTTAATGTTGGATTTTTTTTTTTGATCCTACAGGAACCAAAAAGTACTACCCCAAGGTAGATCACCTGCCAGTGGGGTTTATCAATTTATAGGGCATTTTCCTACTACGAGTAATTACATATGTTCAATAAAACTAACTATATTAAATGGATGGTCTGGTTCAGAAAACCACTTTTAAAATTTTGCGGAATAAATAGAGGGGGACGGGGGTCACCTGTTCAGACTCCTCATGTATTATCCAGGTCAGAGCAGTCTGGAGAACCAAACACATCTGTACATTACTCAGATCCCCTATGGATTTCCGTAGGCATTGCTTTAGTCTTCCTTTTCCCTCTGAGGGGGGGCCGTGAGATAATTGAACTCTTAGTGCCATATTCTAGCACAGTTTGTAGCTGATCACTAGAGGCCTAAATCCCCCCATACACATGCACCAGTTGATTTAAAACAAAAAAGTTTTTCACCGGAGTACCCCTTTAAAGGGGTTATCCACCATAAGATCATTTTAATACTTACCTGCCAGACAGTAATGGATATGCTTAAGAAGGATTCATGTTTATCTTGGGGCTAAATGGCTATGTTGTGAGTCGATTATAACGTTGCTGCTTTCTTTTTGTAAAGTTTCCTGTTGGGGTTCCTTCCCTCCAACTATAAGTCCCAGGATCCCTTGTTTTATCCAAGAGCCGAGGAACGTGCTCTTGAATCACCCAAAGTGCAAGAAAAAGTGCTAAATGTGTTACACTTAAAAAAGTGCACAAAGGATGCGGTCTATCGCAAGCCCTTCTCCGATAGGATAGAGGCCCCCAACAAACCTTACCCTTTGTCTCTGGACCAAAAGGTACCTGCAAGGTTCCAGGTTCGATGTCCCTTTTTGCCAAAGCTACTAAGGGACCACCAAAGCTCCCGGCATCCCCCTTGGCATCTGCCAAGGTATCTGCCCGCAGAGCCGATAACGGTAGGTACCCTGCCCATGCAGGAGTTCCCAGGGTTTTTGCAGGGAGGTGCGGAACCTAATGGCCACACACACCTCCCCTAGACCGCCAGGAGGACACCCAGAAGGGCTACCGCATCATAACAATCCTGTGAACACAACACACAAAAAATGACACAGTGACAAAAAGAAAGAAATAAGTGAATGTGCAGGTATACTGCCCGGACATCCGGCCGGATCTATAAAAATGTCTTTGATCCTAGGCAGAAGGCCGGGAATCAAGAGGTGAGTGCCACAAGGTGAAGAGATCATGGTGCCCGTGCTTCCACTCAGTGAGCCAGTACACCCAGTGAGTTTCGGCACCTCGGGGTCACCACTCCCCGAGGCACTAAAGTACCTTGGCTCTAGACCCTCTCAGCCTCATGGCGAGAACAAGTCACATTGGGGCAGCCGTTGAGCTGATTCACCAGCCCCGGAACACCCTGGTACACCTGTCCCCTCCATGCAGCACCCGTCCTCACCGGTCCCGTATCAGTGATGCCCGATCCACCAATATGAACTGATAAGAACAGATACTACACCTGATCTTAGCCAAAAGGCCAGGATCCCTTGTTTGTAAGTGTAAGGTCACTTTTCTCCCTGTCACACATCAGCCACCCCACCTATTGAAGCACACCTGGGACAATTGTCTGTAGCCTTATTGAGAATGATCTCTCCCTCCACCCACCGAACCCAGCGGTCGCTCCACCCATTGAAGCTCAGACTGGCCTTCCATTTAACACCTGACTAGTGATGTAATGTCTTGGGCCGGCTGAAATATCCCTTTAATGTGCATGATGGCCACCAGAAGATGATGTCAGATGGAATGATTGGTCAAGTTTAATGTCAAGTGCCTGATCCTTTCATTCTCTATCAGATAAGAAGCTACCAGAGGAATTTGGGAGTGACTTACTTTTTCTCTCTCCATTCCATCTTCAAGAACACTCAAGCGCTTATGTGTGTGGAGGGATTGAGAGAAAGATATTGGCTCAAATAGAATTTGGCTGATAGATATTGTATATGTATATAGATTTAAAAAAAAAAAAAAAAAAAAGAGTTTATAGGGGTACTCCGGTGGAAATATGTTTTTCAGAACAACTGGTGCTAGAAAGTTAAACAGATTTGTAAATTATTTCTATTTAAAAATCTTAATCCTTCCAGTACTTATCAGCTGCTGTATACTACAGAGGAAGTTATGTGGTTCTTTCCAGTCTGACCACAGTGTTCTCGGCTGACACCTCTGTCCGTGTCAGGAACTGTCCAGAGCAGGAGAGATTTAATATGGGGATTTGCTCCTGTGAGATGCAGGGCAGATGGAATTACCCTAGGGGCAGATGGCATTAACCCCTTGTATTCGTGATGCCAGGGCGTGGTTTATCCTCAATACCACCTGAAGGTATACTGCTGGATCCTGGGCTAGGCACGGGGGCAATAATGACTCTGATGCCAAGTTATGGACAACGGACAGATGGTACAATCTATACAGTTCAGCCAGGGTCCACGGAGGTGACCAGTGACTTCAGAGACCTTAAGGGCTTGCTGGGACTTGTAGTGGTTTTGGACAATTTAGTGCAGGCCACGTTGACTTGACAATAGATGACAGTGACTTGACTGGAGACAGACTAAGCTGTGACTGTTGTTACTTGTAGACTTGTATCTTGTGGCTGCAGACTTGACTTGAGGCTCCTATGACTCCAGACTCTTAGGCTCGACTGCACCTCAGCAAAGACTCAGGAACCAAGAGGGAGGAGAGACTCCTCCCAGGACTTTTATGGGGGAGACTCTGGTGGGTTCCATTGGTCACCCTTAAGTCATCTGGTCACTGATACCTCCTGGGTAACAATCACATGACAACTCACATGACAACTGGTGATCACATGTTAACCTTTCTTAGGGTACGTTCACACGCACGGATTTACAGTGGATTTTATGCTGCAAATCCGCTGGTGAAGGCCCCGCTCTATGCTGGCTTTACATGTGCCTGCTTGTATGCAATATGCCGCTACCAGCAGACACACTGCAGCGATGTGCGAGTCGCAGTATATTTGCACATCGCGGGAGCTCTCTGCCGAGCTCAGAGCAGGGAGAGCGGCCGTGATGTGCGAGTACGCCGTGCAAATCGCTGCACTGTGTCTGCTGGTAGCGGCGTATTGCCGCTACCAGCAGACACATGTAAAGCCAGCATAGAGTGGGCCTTCACCAGCGGATCCACAGCTAAATACGCTGCGAAAATTCGCAGGTGTGAACGTACTCTTAAAGATACAACATTCTTATATACATAACATAGGGGATAATATACAATTACAGTAGAACAGATGCGGGGGGGGGGGGGGACGGACACTGCAGGGAGGCTGCCTACGGGATGACAACTCCCGTACTGGGCCACCACACTCCTACTCTGGACAGTTCCTGACATGGACAGAGGTGTAAGCAGAAAGCACTGTGGTCAGACAGAAAAGAACAACTCAACTTCATGTGGTACATACAGCAGCTGATAAGTACTGGAAGGATTAATATTTATAAACAGAAGTCATTTACAAATCTATATAACTTTCTGGAGCAATTTGAGATGAATTTTTTTCCCACTGGAGTACCCCTTAAAAGCAAATGGTGCACGAAAGTTAAGTTATACAGATTTCTTAATTACTTATATTCAAAATCGCAAGTTTTTCAGTACTTACCAACTGCTGTATGCCTGGGAGTCAGACACAGTGCTCTCTGCTGCCACCTCTGTCCATGTCAGGAACTGTCCAGAGCAGGAGAAGTTTGCTATGGCGATTAGGTGCTGCTTTAAACAGTTCCTGACACGGACAGAGGTGGCAGCAGAGAGCACTGGGTTTGACTGGAAAGACCTAATGACTTCCTCCAGGACATAAAGCAGCTGGTAATGGAAGGCTTTAATTTCTTTTTAATAGAAGTAATCATACCTCCCATAGACATCAATGGAGGGGGCGTGGCCATGACAGGAGCACCCCTTTAAAAAAAATGTTTTCCAGTGGAGTGCCCCTTTAAGGAGCATTGTGGGGAGTCATTCTTGGTATCTTAAGCAGCAGCCGAAGAAGATCTCAGTTAATAGACATTCATCCCTGTTCCAATATAATGGCCGGATCTTGATACAAGGGGAATATAAACAGAAAAACATTTTAATAACTTGACATTTTATCACATCTTTCTGTCTCCTCCATCACAATTACATTGGAGCAACAAGTGCAGGAGAGAGCGTCAGGGGCCGGGGGGGGGGGGGGGGGGGGAGCGCAGGGGCTTCTCGTGCCACCTTTTAATTGATTCGGAGACGACGCTTTGAGGAGAAAGTTAAATAAAGAATAATGAGTAGAATGGGATTATAGCGCCAATGAAATGTCTATGAGATCGCCTGCAGGGGAATCGGGCTGAAGGTCAGAGATGATGGCGGAGCGAGGTCGTGGCGCGCACATCTAATGAGCTTCTCTTCTTCACATCCACTTTGATAAGTGGCGGAGCTGACAGCCACGTTTCGTCCCCATATCTCCTCGTAATCCGTTCATTCTCCTCATATGTTTGAGAGATCCTTCCTTTCCCTTCATCCATAATGAAGGTGTCCACGACCAAAGGTCCTAACTTGGATATTCTAGATGGACATGACCAAAAGCCACTGTATTATCTTAAATTTTCCCTGTTTATTTCCAAATGGAGTCACTGGAAAACTATTTTTTAAATCAACTGGTGCCAGAAAGGTAAACAGATTTGTAAATTACTTCAATTTAAAAATCTTAATCCTTCCAGTACTTATCAGCTGCTGTATAATCCAGAGGAAGTTCTTTTCTTTTTGAATTTCTTTTCTGTCTTACCACAGTGCTCTCTGCTGACACTATTAGAAGAGTGTCAGCAGAGAGCACTGTGGTCAGACAGAAAAGAAATTCAAAAAGAAAAGAACTTCCTCTGTATTATACAGCAGCTGATAAGTACTGGAAGGATTACGATTTTTAAATTGAAGTAATTTACAAATCTGATTAAATTACTGGAGCCAGTTGATTTAAAAAAATTAAATAAAATTGTTTGCCACCGGAGTACCCCTTTGGGGTAGGGTCACAAGCAATGGATCCACAGCGTATTTTATTCTGCAGATCCGTCGGTGACCCGACCCATTTTGTGCCTCCAGCTGTTGCCACCCCCTGTCCCCCCCCCCCCCCCCCCCTGCTTCGCTCCCCCCCCCCTTCGATCCGCCGCTACGAGCATCCACACAAAGGGATTGCGGGTTGGCGAATGCACTCTGACATCGCGGAACAGCTGCATGTGCAGTGTACTCAGACATCGCGGCTGCTCGCAGGCCCCCTGTGTGGCTGCTCATAGCGACAGATTGCTGCTGCAAGCAGGCCAGGGGCGGAGCGAGGCAAAAAATGGGTCGGGTCACCGGCGGATCTGCAGTGTAAAATACGCTGCAGATTTGTTACGTGTGACCCTACCCTTAAGGAGAAAGTGTTAAAACAAGACTAGAATGAGTGAAAACAAAAGGAAAAATAGCCAGCACAACAACCTAATACACAGGTGCCCGCTGCTGTGGCAAATACTAAATGTACAAACAAGAAAGTTGACACATTTTGATCAAAAAGACTAGAATGAGGTCAAAGACCCAGATAGCGGCTGTACCTCAATGCAGCATTTAGGATCTTTCATGGTGATCTTAAAGGGGTATTCCAGGAAAAAACTTTTTTTTTAAATATCAACTGGCTCCAGAAAGTTAAACAGATTTGTAAATTACTTCCATTAAAAAAATCTTAATCCTTTCAGTACTTATGAGCTGCTGAAGTTGAGTTGTTCTTTTCTGTCTAAGTGCTCTCTGATGACACGTATCTCGGGAACCGCCCAGTTTACTTTGTGCAGTTCCAGAGACAAGCAGAGATGTCAGCAGAGAGCACTGTTGCCAGACACAAAACAACAACTCAACTTCAGCAGCTGATAATTATTGAAAGGATTAAGATTTTTTAATAGAAATAATTTACAAATCTGTTTAACTTTCTGGAGCCAGTTGATATAATTTTTTTTTTTTTTTTTTTACCTGGAATACCCCTTTAAGGCTCCCATACCCATTAGACATCTGTTTGCCTAACCTTCTGTTGCCAGACGGACTGGCCAACCATCTAATGTATATGGGGGCCTTCAAATTCTCTCCCAACAGATGATACTGGGGGAGAGAAGGGTCTGACATATTACATTTTAACTGCCCGATACTTTTGTTCTTGTCGCCGCCAGAGCTGTGTCCCCACCCCTCCATTTCGGCATTCAAGTGTATAGAAGGATCGGGAGAGATAGATGTTGACAAATATGCATTCAGCGGACAACTATCCTGTGTGTATGGCTATCTTTACACTTACGTTAACGGGATATGGTAGCGGCAGAGCATCTGGACTAGAGATAAGCGAACTTACAGTAAATTCGATTCGTCACGAACTTCTCGGCTCGGCAGTTGATGACTTTTCCTGCATAAATTAGTTCAGCTTTCAGGTGCTCCCGTGGGCTGGAAATGGTGGATACAGTCCTAGGAGACTCTTTCCTAGGACTGTATCCACCTTTTCCAGCCCACCGGAGCACCGGAAAGCTGAACTAATTTATGCAGGAAAAGTCATCAACTGCCGAACCGAGAAGTTCGTGACGAATCGAATTTACTGTAAGTTCGCTCATCTCTAATCTGGACCTAAAATATAAAACAAACAGTCACACGTCCGGGTGCAGCTTAGAATTTATTTATAAGTTGTAAGTTATGAAGCATACTTAAAGGGGGAAAAAAAAAATTCCAAATCAACTGGTGCCAGAAAGTTATACAGATTTGTAAATTACTTCTATATAAAAATCTTAATCTTTCCAGTACTTATCAGCTGCTGTATGCTCCAGAGGAAGTTGTGTAGTTCTTTCCAGTCTGACCACAGTGCTCTCTGCTGACACCTCTGTCCATGTCAGGAACTGTCCAGAGCAAGAGAGGTTTCCTATGGGGATTTGTTCCTGCTCTGGACAGTTCCTGATATGGACAGAGGTGTCAGCAGAGAGCACTGTGGTCAGACTGGAAAGAACTACACAACTTCCTCTGGAGCATACAGCAGCCGATAAGTACTGGAAGGATTAAAGGTTTTAAGTAATTTACAAATCTGTTTAACTTTCTGGCACCAGTTGATTTGAAAACATTTGTTTTCCATGGGAGTACCCCTTTAAGAGCAGCCTACAGGAGGTTTCAAGATAGACCGATTAAAGATGCAGTGATCGTACTCGTTGTGTGGGAGCTCTATACAGGTTCATAGGAACTGGTGATGGGTCCTCCATGGCATTGCATCTATCATACATATGTCAGGCTATAGGAGTTGAACAGTGACATACTGTATATACCAGTGTTTCTCAACCAGGGTGCCTCCAGCTGTTGCAAAACTACAACTCCCAGCATGCCCGGACAGCCAATGGCTGTCCGGGCATGCTGGAAGTTGTAGTTTTGCAACAGCTGGGGGCACCCTTGTTGGGAAACACTGGTATATACCATACATGCCTGTGGTGAGAGTTGGCCACCATAAAATTCTTCGTATCAATTGGTACAGCTTCAATTGTAGCTTCATAGATTGACAGGTGCGGTACTAACCTGTGCGCCTGCATATCCATCCAATGGCCAGAAATGGATACCATTAGCGCCAGTTCAGAGATGAGACCAAATAAAACACCAGGACAAAAGGTTTCTTCATTTAAAAGACTGATCTTTAATTTTTTTTTTTTTTTCATATCGTACATGCAGTAACTGGATCTTGTACAGGAGGCCCAAGAATGAATAGATCAGCAGACATATGGAAGACATAGGCCTTATCTGCCATCGGCTAAGATGGAAGGCCACAGAGTCCAAGCCCAAAATTCAGAAAATTGTTCATAGTACACAAAGTTTGGAAGAAGATGTCATTGTGGTACAGTCCAAGGACACGTAAGTCTCCAACCTGTCCAGCTGTTGGTAATACTACAGCCCCCCCAGCAGGACTGCTGCTGATGGGGCTTACTGGGAGTTGTGGTTTCACAACCTCTGGAAACTATTTCCTTAAAAAAGACAGTACAGACATAAAATTTAAAAAATGGAGGCATCTATTTTGTCCCTTTCTTCATTAGCAACTTTCTCCCACTGCTTTCTTCATTAGCAACCTTCTCCTACTGCTTTCTGTCTCAACAACCTTCTCCTACTGCTTTCTGCCTCAACAACCTTCTCCTACTGCACTAAAAGACCAGGGAAACCAAGTCCCAGCCTCTCAGCTGTAAAATTAGGTGGAATTTGTTTTTGCTTTTTAAGTGATCAAGTTTACTTCTTTACTGGATCAGCTTTCAGACTGGTTTGTGCCTCTTCAATAACCGGTCAGAAATCCAATATCCTTTCACCGGTGGTACACAAGCTCTGGGCTTAAACATCCCCTAGGTCAGTGTTTACCAACTAATGTGCCTCCAGCTTCTGAAAAACTACAACTCCCAGCATGCCTGGTCAGCCAAAGGCTGTCTGGGTATGCTGAGAGTTGTAGTTTTGCAACAGCTGGAGACACTCTGGTTGGGAAACACTGTGTTAGGCAAATACAACTCCCACTGTTGATCCTTCAGGTTGATGTTCTCCATCACCTGGAAGACCACAGATAGAAATTCACTACTTTCCACCATGTTACAATTTGGTACACCCAAGAAACAAGTCTTAGGCTACTCTACACTGACCCCTAGAGCCCAAAGATTGAGTTGTCCAAATGAATATATTCATAAAAACAAAGCTTCTTCCAAAAATTCCATGATGGGTGCCGATGTTACGTCTTCATCCCAATGACTGGGGTGTAAAGGCCATCAGATGTGCATAAGAAATACATCAACAATAAATCATAAGCAAAACTCTAGGTACTTTTAATGTGTTGTTCTTGCATATGTGTTACTTTCTTAGTTGTATGTGCTCAGCAAGTACTAGGAAAGTCCCTGTGATGTCTTCTAAAATTGTATTAAAAACAAAAAAAAAATAATTTTATTCCCATCATTCCATGATCCTTTTTGACACTTCCTGTCCAAGTGCTACTGGAGGCCGAATCCCCATATAGAGACTTTGGGAGACATAACAACCCAATACCGTATATTCTTACCTGTGGATTTTGATAGGGTACTATGGGGTCCAGTGGAAAAGCCAGCAGGGCAAGAAGTGTTGTCATTTTCATAGGTCAGTGGTCTCCAAATTGTAGAGATGTCCACAGTTTGGAGACTACGTCCATAGGGTATGGTAGGACCTTCCATATGGGCCAGGTTTCTTCATATTCACTATATTTAGGTTGGTTGGTGCCCTATGAAGTACCTTCTATACACACCTGTATAAGTAATACTTAATATCATTGTCATGAGGTGCCCAAATAACACTGCTCAGTTTATAACATAGAGAAG
Source organism: Hyla sarda (assembly GCF_029499605.1). Lineage (NCBI taxonomy): Eukaryota > Metazoa > Chordata > Amphibia > Anura > Hylidae > Hyla > Hyla sarda. The sequence continues at coordinate 208,860,528 of NC_079196.1, forward strand.
TTGCTGGTGCCCACACCATTAGGGCCAGCTTCATCTCCATTAGTAATGACAGGTACACCTGAAGTCCCCGTCCTGCCATGGTACTACTGGTATTTCTACTGTGGGGCCCGGGTGTGACTGCTACCACTGCACCTTCTTGCTGCATCCCTGGGCCCTAGCCATAGAAACAAACCCCTTCAGCTCAGGTGTTCCCCATCTGTGTTCCTTATGGGCAGTACAAACCGGCTTTAAACTCCTCCCCTATGAAAGCAACACAGTGTTTTCAAATAAGGGTGGAGGAACTACCAGGAAAACTTGCCTCATTTAGCTAATACAAGGGATCAGAAAGGGCAAACAAGCACTAGGTCCTCACGTGCGGGGGTTAAGGGACCTGGTGGCTTGATCTGACAGCAAGTGAATGGCCTCCTTTCATGGGACAACCCTCCTTAATGTACACCCCTTGCAAAACTGTCTGTCAACCCGCACCTAAAGACAACTTTGGAAACGGCCACTTATAATGCCCATCCTGCCCTATTACATATGAACAGTCCATGGCATTAGGGCCAGATGCATCTCCATCAGAAGTAATAGGTACACCTGAAGCCCCCTGCCTACCATGGTACTACTGGTGTTTCTACCTCTAGCTTTGGGGCCAGGGTTTACTACCACCTCTGCACCTTCTATAGCTACATCATTGGGCCCTATGCATAGAAACAGCCCCTGCAGCTCAGGTTTACCCCATCTGAGTTCCTCGTGGGCAGTACAAACCTGCTTTAGACTCCTCCCCCCCATAGGCAACCCAGTTTTCAAACATGGGTGGAGGAACTCCCAGGGGAACATGCCCCATTTAGCTACTACCAAGGATCGAAAGGGGGAAAACAAGCACTAGGCCCTTATGTACGTGGGCGAGGGGACCGTGTGGCATGATCTAACAGCGATTGAATGGCCTCAATCTATGGGACCACCCTCCTTCATGTACATCCCTGTCTGTCTACCCGTACCCTAGGAAAGTTTGGGAAATGGCCAGTTATAATGCCCATCCTGCTCCAATACATATGAACAGCCCATGCCATCCTGTGCCCATAACACATTTACATGATCACGGCAGAAAATTCTCCTTGCACTAATCACTGGTGACTCAGAGCGAGAGGCAGATACCATTCGGATATGTGGGGCAGGGATGTTCACGTCTCCTAAGAGGCCTGTGCAATTCAGGCTTATCAGAGCAGCTAATGTGTTTAAGGGGACAATAAAACTTTTCAGACACTTACATTAGGAGGGAAGATCTGCCACTACGTCTTACATAAGAGCGCGGGGAAGGGGAAGAAGTGTAGGGAGATAATCACCTCCTCCGTACAGTCCTCTCCTATAGATATTCTTCTCCATGATGATCAATTATAACTAGAACATGTTGTACTGTGCTGCAGTCATATCCAAAGAGTGTTTAGTGTTGGTACAGACGTAGCAGAGCTGAACATGTGCAACATAAAATTGCAGAACTGCACATAGAAACCAATCAGATGGCTTCTTACATTTATCAAAAAAAAAAATTAGCACTGAGATCTGATTGGTTGCTGCGGGACAGCTATGTGGTAGTTGGCACCAATAATAAGCTCTGGGGTCTTGGTTACAAATTTAACAAGGAATATTTGCACAGAAATTGTATAACCGACTCTTGTTCAGGGACCTAACAAGTAACAATGGGCCCCCCATGGGTGATCTATCAAGGCCACATGGGGGGCGGTGTGGTTCTGGAGATTTGTGGCGGTCGGGTGGGGGATAAGGGTTTGGGGGGGATGGTGTTTGTTGGAGAAGCCTCTAGGGGACCGCCCTGATGACTCCTGGTTCAAGCAACATGAAAATATTGATAGCTTCCCTTTAATATGGTGGTCAACACCCTCAGATGCTTTGGGGGCTACTGTAGTTATAATTTTAGCCTCTATGTATTCGAGCAATGGGCCAATGAGTTAGATCAAAGATGGCTGAACCTGGATTAGTCAACTGCCTTATGTTTATGGGGGCCTAGGCTGTTTAAAGGGACACCCCAGACAAATGATACTGTGTTATATCTTTTGTAGACCTTGAGGGGGTGGAGCACAGAGAACACTGAGGTGTCAGTTATAACCTGGAGTGCTCCTATAGGCTGGAATCACCCATGGATTTTTTGGTGCCGTTTTTGGTTCTGCCGCTAACAGACTGAATCATTCTTTAGGCAGAAGTTGCACGGGGAGACATTATTGTCTATGGAGATGGCAATGTCTGCACGTTCCTAGCGCTGACTGATTCCGTCAGTGCCCAGCACACATGCAGGCTAGAGATTTATAAGTGTGAGCCCAGCTGAAAACTTTGGCTTTTGTAAGACGTAGAGTAGACCTGAAATGTAGGATGTAAGAAGCCGCTCAAGAATCACTTAAAGTCTTGTAAAAAGTAATGTCACATCTCCGCTAGAGACGAGCGGCTGCGCTGAGATTTCCCCGTACATAATTAATGGCGCCGTCCAAGTTCTATTCATCATTAATATCGGGATGTAAAGTGCGGCTCCGAGAACATGGTGTTAAAAGCACAGAACACGCCGTGGCCCCCAATAACATGCCGGAGACATCCAACACCTCCAGACTCTCTGCAAAACTGCTTCAAAGTAATACTACAAAGTCATAGTCCTGAATGACTCCTATACAGGGTAAGGGCCCATTTTCTGGGTCAAAATATCATTGAAATTTAAGATCATTTACTCTTGACCATGGGCTGGGTTTGGTATTTGCAACAACGCCCCATTCAAGAGAACTGTAACACCAGACACAAGCTCTTTAAAGGGGTACTCCACTGGCCAGCGTTCGGAAGTAAATGTTCCAAACACTGTTTTCCCGTTGTGGGGGGTTAGCCACGCCCATCGTGGCATCAAGGCCACAACCCCTCAATGCAAGTCTATGGGAGGGGGGCATGACAGCTGCCACGCCCCCTCCCATAGACTTGCATCGAGGAGGCATGGCTGTGATGTCATGAGGGGCGTGGCCAACCCCCGCAGTGCGAAAACAGCGTTCGGAACATTTACTTCCGAACGCTGGCCAGTTGAATACCCCTTTAATGCCTTCTGCAAGTATTATACCTCAGTACCTTGTTCTCGAGTCAACCACTTGATGTCCGATCTGTGTGACAACCATTTAGGTACATGCATAGATGTGATCACATGACTACAACGCATTTGGAAAGTTTCCTGACCCTTTTACTTTTTGTTATATTGAGGACTTTAGTCCCCCCCCCATCTGCCCTCAATATCCCATAATGACAAAGTGAAAACACACTTTTAGACATATTATCTATTTTATTTTTTAAGAGTAATTTTTTTTTAATTAACATAAGTATTCAAACCCTTTGCTATGATACTTTATCTTAAGCTCTGGCTCCTCCCATTTCATTTGATCTCTGAGATGTTTCTCCACCCTGATTGGAGTCACCTGTGGTAAATTCAGCTGATTGGACAAGATTTGGAAAGACACAGCCCTGTCTATAAAAGGTCTCACAGCTGACATAGGGGAGCCACAAATCTGAAGAAGAGGACAAATATATTATGCTGTTCTCAAGAGCTCAGTGGCCTCCAACCTAAGTAATCAGGAAGAAAGGCCTTGGTAAGAGAGGGGGCAAAGAACCCAGTGGTCACTCTGGCTTATCTCCAAAGATCATGTGTGCAGATGGGAGAAACTTCTGGAAGGACAACAATTACTGCAGCCTCCACCAATCTGGGCTGGAGTGACCAGAAAGAAGCCTGGGAGACACACAAAAGATGCCTGGAGATTGCAAAAACAGAAAGAACCTAAAAGGACCTGCCCAATACCATCCCTACAGTGATCATGGTGGGGGCAGCATCATGTCTGGGGGAAACCAGTCACTGCCCATCACCTGCCCAATACCATCCCTACAGTGATCATGGTGGGGGCAGCATCATGTCTGGAGGAAACCAGGCACTGCCCATCACCTGCCCAATACCATCCCTACAGTGATCATGGTGGGGGCAGCATCATGTCTGGAGGAAACCAGGCACTGCCCATCACCTGCCCAATACATTCCTACAGTGGTCATGGTGGGGGCAGCATCATGTCTGGGGGAAACCAGGTACTACCCATCACCTGCCCAATACCATCCCTACAGTAATCATGGTGGGGGCAGCATCATGTCTAGGGGAAACCAGGTACTGCCCATCACCTGCCCAATACCATCCCTACAGTGATCATGGTGGGTGCAGCATCATGTCTGGGAGGAAACCAGGCACTGCCTATCACCTGCCCAATATTATCCCTACAGTGATCATGGTGGGGTCAGCATCATGTCTGGAGGAGACCAGGCACTGCCCATCAACTGCCCAATACCATCCCTACAATGATCATGGTGGGGGCAGCATCATGTATGGAGGAAACCAGGTACTGCCCATCACCTGCCCAATACCATCCCTACAGTGATCATGGTGGGGGCAGCATCATGTCTGGAGGAAACCAGGCACTACTCATCATCTGCCCAATACCATCCCTACAGTGATCATGGTGGGGGCATCATCATGCCTGGAGGAAACCAGGTACTGCCCATCACCTGCCCAATACCATCCCTACAGTGATCATGGTGGGTGCAGCATCATGTCTGGGGGAAACCAGGCACTGCCCATCACCTGCCCAATACCATCCCTAAAGTGAAGCATGGTAGGGAAAACATCATGCTGTGGGGTCAGGGAGACTGGTCAGGCTTGAGGGAAAGCTGAATGGAGCAAAGTACATAAATATTCTTAATGAAAACCTGATCCAGAGCTCTGGACCTCAGCCAAACAACACAGGAGCGGCTTAGAGACAACTCTGTGAATGTCCTTGAGTGGCCCAGCCAGACCCCAAACCCAATGGAACATGGTTTCCACTGACAGTCCCCATCCAACCTGACCGAGCCTGAGAGGATCTGCAGAGAAGAATGGCAGAAAATCCCTAAATCCAGGTGAGCAAACCTTGTGGCCTCATTCACAAGAAGACTGGAGGCCAAAGGGGCTTCAACTAAATACTGAGTAAAGGGTATGAATATTTATGTCACTGCAAGATTTAAGTTTTCCCTTTTTAATAAATTACCAAAGTATCATCCTGTTATCACTTTGTCATAATGGGGTATTGGGTGCAGAATGATGGGATTATGTTTTATTTTAGCACAAGGAGCAACATAACAAAATGTGAGAAAAGTGAAGGGGTCTGAAGACTTTCAGAATGCATTGTAGGTCTTAAAGGGGTACTCCACTGCCCCAGTGTTCAGAACATTTGGTTCCAAAAGCCCATTTAGTTCCGCCACGCCCCCTCAATGCAAGTCTATGGGAGGGGGCGTACGCCCCCTCCCATAGACTTGCATTGAGGTGGCGTGGTCGTGACATCACGACCACGCACCGAGCTTTGGGAACTAAATGGTCTGAAAGCTCGGGCAGTGGAGTACCCCTTTAAATCTTTACTGACTTTTTAAGGTCCCTTGCACACAGGAGAATGTGTATTAGAAATCATGAAGCTTCAGGAGGAACACATAAAACAATGGAGGAATAAGGAGAATTGTAAATCATGTGCAATCTGTGGAGTCACCGGGGAACTTGGGACAGACACTGTATAGGAAAACAATCGCCTCCTTTTATCATTGTATATCCAGGTAGGGTTTGGGACTGTATAACATAAATAATGGTTGGACCAGTGTGGACACTCACCCATAGAAAACCCACACAACACACTACCCAATGCGCTGTGCCACAGCAACCCAGCTCTGCTACATTTGTGTTTAGAATTACAAAGAGACTTGACATCATGTCTAGACATCTGCTTGATATTCAAGAGCCATATGTTAAGGATCCACATTCTGTAACCGTATATATATATATTTATATTTTTGGACATCATAGCTGCCGGGTGTCTGGGTCTGGTCCAGGGTAACCTTAATTGCATATAGAGAAAGGGTAATGTTAGCCCAAGGAAATTCTTGAGAGCCCTGTACTGGCATCAAGGGTCAGACCCTGCCCACCAGATCATAGTTGGGTCTGAAGGTTCCTGTTAGATGTTTCTCCTGGTGCTACACAGTGATCACAAACTCCGGGTTTGTGTAGGAAAATCCGGCAAACTCATTCTGATCCAGGTTCATGATAAAGAGTTTGTCTGTGGGCGTCAGATCTACGGGCTGACGGGTGAACTCCTTGTCAAAGTTAGAGGTGTCCCTCTTGTCCCTCTGCAGAAGTAAGAATTGAACAAACTCTTTGTTACTGGAGAGATGGTGGGACGGGGAGAGATGGATGGGATGGCGAAATGTGGCCACTTTGCAATAAAAAAACAAAAACTAAACCAAACTCGATGGTTTATCGCAACTTTGACTCTGCTCTTCCAACCTGGTGGAAATTCTTTGATGATGGAAGCCATTCATACGATCACACCGGCTTCACATACGGTCGCACACTGCGCTGCGCACATACACAACACACAAGCCCCCAGCACTAGTTTGGATACATTCCTAAATCTTTAAAATTCAAAAACATTTTTCTCAAGAAAAAGCGTACCTTCTCTAAAATGGATGACATTCGATCCACCCAAAAAGTCAAGCTGATCTCGAATTGTACAGCAGTCTCAACAGATGTGAGGGACAGAAGAACCTTGCTACTGGATTGGGTCAACTTAGAAGAAAAAATAGTCATTGGTTTGTTTTTTTCTCTTGAAAATGTTTTAATTGTCATCTTTCTGGCTGTAAAAATTGGCCCCAGATCAAGGCACCAATTTTCCCGAGTATACTGTTTTGAGGAAGGTGGCCATACACAGAGGAAAGTAGACCGTGCTTAATTTTTATGGTGGGATCAGCCGAGGGCGTACTAATTCTCCTACAGCAATTGTCGGGAGGAAAAGAAGGATGGGTAGTGTTCTGGCAGGAGATAAGTCACAGCCAGTGGTGTCACATGCATGCTTATCATGTACAGGGGAGTCAGGAGGACCAGCTCTTGGTTGAGGAAGTATTTAACTATTTAGGTGGCTATATTGTAAGTGTCCCTGAACCTAAATGGATAGGGTGGTACCAGGTAGAAGAACTCAATGGCTTCCACTACTTGAAATCTGAAGAGTACAAGAAAACCTAACCTGACTGGTGGCGGACATTGCTTCTTGTATTGCAGTTTGTGTGTAATATTTCAGCCCAGACCCATTCAGGTCAATGGAACCAAGCTGTGGAGGGTTGTTGGGTGGTTTGTGGAAGAAAGCAGCCATGTTTTTCTTCACCCAAGTCAACAACAATCTAAGGCAGTGCCTCCAGCTGTTGCAAAAATACAACTCTTAGCATGCTAGGAGTTGTAGTTTTGCAACAGTTAGGGGTATACTGGTTGAGAAACACTGATCGTACACACACACACACATATATATAATATATATACAATGCAAGTTGTGGAGTCCGCTTCACACTGAACATCCAAATGGCTCACCTGTGCCACAGACCGTCCGGTTCCGCCCTCGGCCCACAATCCAATTGAGAAAAGAAGAAGGTCCGGCACTTCAGGTGAAGGATTAAAACCAGCTTTCCTTTATTTAAAACCTTGACACAGTTCACATACAGAACATCTGACGCGTTTTGCCCACATTGGGGCTTAATCGTAGACTGGTCTACGATTAAGCCCCAACGTGGGCAAAACGCGTCAGATGTTCTTTATGTGAACTGTGTCAAGGTTTTGAATAAAGGAAAGCTGGTTTTTAATCCTTCACCTGAAGTGCCGGACCTTCTTCTTTTCTCAAATATATATATATATATATATTCTATGAATACCGAACCAATCTGGATAATTTTCTGTCATTGGTTTGTGGGGCCCCTGTACCCCTTATGGGAACCTTGCATACAGTGCCATCGTTTGCCTCCTGATCCATTTTTCTAGAGATGTTAATGCCGAAAAGGTGAGTGAACACCAGGCGCCATCTACCTTGTCTCAGAAATAAAAAGGTCTTTACATCTACGAGTCCTAATGTGAGTTTAGCTCCGGCTATCAGAGCAGGAGGACGTTCCCGGCCCCTGCCACGAATCGCCTTGGTTAGCGCGGCGAAGGGTTAAATCCTTGCAGCAAAAAAAAAAAAAAATGAAAAAAAAAAGCGGATCTTCACCCATCTCTCTGCAAGATGCCCAGAGCTCACATGTTCTGACAGTTACCATGACAACCGTTCTACCATGCTACACAGAGCACGCCGTACGAATGTAGGCCCCGGTGATCTCTTTCACGATCTGAGGATGTAACAGAGCGGGCAACTCCTCTAGCTGCGCCCTCAGGGTTACTACTAGAGCTGGCGTCAAAGATGGCTGAGCTTATTGCTCAACCCGCTACCCCCCCTCCAAGTAACCTGCATCGGTCTCCTGGACGCTGCTTCCCAGTTTCAATCATTAACCTGTGATTTCTGTTAATCCTGGTTTGACTATTAATCCAGAAAAAATCGTCAGAGACATGGCGACACCGAGGAATCTGTCCAGTCACTGGGGGAGATTCATCAAAACTTATGTAGAGGTCGACCAGTTGCCCATAGCAACCAATCAGATGGCTTCTTTCATTTTTGAAAAGGCCTCTGAAAAATTAAAGAAGCGATCTGATTGGTTGCTATGGACAGCTGGTTAATTTTTCCTCTGCATGGGTTTTGATAGAATTTGATATCATGGGGGAGATTTAAGGGCCCGTGCACATTACGGAAATTAGTCGAGGAAGGTCCTCACCGAATCCTGTCGAGAGTTCCGCTACGGTAGTGCGCACCGAGCAGCAGAATCAGATTTGGATCGATGGGATTCTACCGCAAGCGGATAATCTGTAGTATGTATAGGCCCTAAATATCAACAAAAGCCGAAAAGTTTGACCACTAAACTACATAGCTACACAAAAGAGTAGATTTGTCGCCAGTCCCATATAGACTGGTCCTTCATCTAGGACTATAACAGGGCGGGGTTATGCTAATTTGTGTTGACAGGGGTGTTCCTGTACAAGACAGGGATGGGACCTTAAAAGTCCAATTTTATATAAATATATATTGGAAGTATTCTGAAAAACCTGTTTTCTGAAATAAAACGTGAATACGTTACACAGATTTGCTTCACAATTTGTTTTGTTTTTGGTTCCCAAGTGAATATTTTTTCTTTTACGTATGTTGCTATGAGTTTTCTGTTTTTCATCAGTATTTGCTCCTTTTATTTTGCGGCTTTGGGCGAAACCGCTGAAATACAGAAGAAAAATGGAACAAATACGAACAGGCGAACTATGTTAGATCGAAGCGTGCGTTCCGAGTGCTCATTCACTTTTGTATCATGAATTCATTTTTGTCCAATTTTTTTCTTTTGGCATTTAACATTTGGAGATTTATCAAAACCTGTGCAGTGGAAGAGCTTACCAGTTGCCCATAGCAACCAATCAGATCCCTTCTTTCATATATACACAGTCATGGCCGTAAATGTTGGCACTCCTGAAATGTTTCTAGAAAATTAAGTATTTCTCTATACACATGTTTATTCCCTTTGTGTGTATTGGAACTAAACCAAAAAAGGGAGGAAAAAAATAACGTCACCAAACTCCAAAAATGGGCTGGACAAAATTATTGGCACCCTTTCAAAATTGTGGAAAAATAAGATTGTTTCCAGCATGTGATGCTCCTTTAAACTCACCTGAGGCAAGTAACAGGTGTTGGCAATATAAAAATCACACCTGAAAGCAGATAAAAAGGAGAGAAGTTCACTTAGTCTTTGAGAACCAAAATTGTGGAAAATTATCAACAATCTCAAGGTTACAAGTCCATCTCCAGAGATCTAGATTTGCCTTTGTCCTCAGTGCGCAACATTATCAAGAAGTTTGCAACCCATGGCACTGTAGCTAATCTCCCTGGGCGTGGACGGAAGAGAAAAATTGATGAAAGATGTCAATGCAGGAAAGTCTGGATCGTGGATAAGCAGCCCCAAACAAGTTCCACAGATATTCAAGCTGTCCTGCAGGCTCAGGGAGCATCAGTGTCAGCGCAAACTATCCGTCGACATTTAAATGAAACGCTATGGAGGAGACCCAGGAGGACCCCACTATGGAGGAGACCCAGGAGGACCCCACTGCTGACACAGAGGCATAAAAAAAGCAAGACTACATTTTGCCAAAATGAAGTGGAGTAAGCCAAAATCCTTCTGGGAAAACGTCTTGTGGACAGATGAGATCAAGATAGAGCTTTTTGGTAAAGCACATCATTCTGTTTACCGAAAACGGAATGAGGCCTACAAAGAAAAGAACACAGCACCTACAGTGAAATATGGTGGAGGGTCAATGATGTTTTGCTGCCTCTGGCACTGGGTGTCTTGAATGTGTACAAGGCATCATGAAATCTGAGGATTACCAACAGATTATGGGTCGCACTGTACAGCCCAGTGTCAGAAAGCTGGGTTTGCGTCCGAGATCTTGGGTCTTCCTGCAGGATAATGACCCCAAAAAGCCCCCAGAAATGGATGACAACAAAGCGCTGGAGAGTTCTGAAGTGGCAGCAATGAGTCCAGATCTAAATCCCATTGATCACCTGTGGAGAGATCTTAAAATTGCTGTTGGGAAAAGGCGCCGTCCAATAAGAGAGACCTGGAGCAGTTTGTAAAGGAAGAGTGGTCCAACATTCCGGCTGAGAGGTGTAAGAAGCTTATTGATGGTTATAGGAAGCCATTGATTTCAGTTATTTTTTCCAAAGGGTGTGCAACCAAATATTAAGTTAAGGGTGCCAATAATTCTGTCCAGCCCATTTTTGGGAGTTTGGTGACATTATGTCCAATTTGCTTTTTTTCCTCCCTTTTTTGGTTTAGTTCCAATACACACAAAGGGAATAAACATGTGTATAGCAAAACGTGTGTTACTACAATCCTTTTCTGTGAGAAATACTTCATTTTCTAGAAAAATTTCAGGGGTGCCAACACTTACGGCCATGACTGTATAATGCAGAATGTGATGCCCTGTCTGTAGATACAAGTGGATTACCAGACCAACTCCTGAGTTTTCCAGCCACCATATCCAAACGTCCCAAATTAAGGAGCTATTTAAAGGGGTGTCCAAAACAATGCCACACCTATTTACAGGTTGTGTGTGGTATTGCAGCTCAACTCAATTTCCATTAAAGGGGTATTCTGGATTTATAAATCTTATCCCCTATCCAAAGATGTTAGATCGTGGGGGTCCCACCGCTAGGACCTCCGCGATCTCTGTGCAGCCCCCCGCGCTGACTCAGAGACCGAGGCGTGAAGTCATGGCCACGCTCCTCCATTCATGTCTATGGGAGGGGGCGTGATGGCTGCACGAGGGGGCGTGGCCTTGACTTCACAGTTCATGGAAGAGAAGCCATGACATGCATACTACTCCAATCCTTTACTGTCTCTACTGAAATCAGGGTAATGCGATATCCACCTATCTTTTTATTGATAATAATGCTGGTCTGTCCTCCTTGCTTTATACTGTAGCATCACTTGTACAGCTCATTTCCACTGTTTGAATGGGTTTTCTCCCACCCTCTAAATATATACTGACAGTGTGAATCCTAGGGTGATTATGGGAATAGGATTTTAGACTGAGTGATGACACTCTCTATACAGCACTACAGAAATATATAAATACATTGCTGTCAATCTCCTCGGCTATGGAGTCCAGTGGGCAGTCCTACCCACTGATTGACAGTTATTGCTACGCATACTTATACAGGCAGAGCTAATTGTCAATCAGTGGGTTGGACCAACCACTAGACTTCTAAGCCTAGCAGATTGACAGTTAAGGTTGACAATTACTGAATAAGGACCGCCCACTGGACTCCTAGGCATAGAAAGAGTCTTAATAAAGGAATTAGTAGGCTGCCAATTAATGATTAAGACTCGTTCTATGCCTAGAAGTTCAGTGGCGGGCCTTAATCAGTAATTGGCAGCCTACTAATTCCTTTATTAAGGACCACCCTCTGGACTCCTAGGCATAGAAAGAGTCTTAATCATTAATTGGCAGCCTACTAATTCCATTATTAAGGACCGCCCACTGGACTCCTAGGCATCGAAAGAAGGAATTAGTTGTACTGAATCTCGTCCCACAAAATATATATATCTGCTCAACTCATTCTGTTGTAAAACATGGTGTCTGCCGATTTGACTGTATTTTGAACAGGACAGGTTTCCCTTAAAGGGGTAATCCGGTGTAAACCCTTTTTTTTTTTTTTAAATCAACTGGTGCCAGAAACAGATTTGTAAATGACTTCTATAAAAAAAATCTTAATCCTTTCAGTACTTATTAGCAGCTGTATATGCTACAGAGGAAATTCTTTTCTTTTTGAATTTCTTTTTTGTCTTGTCCACAGTGCTCTCTGCTGACACCTCTGTCCGTGTCAGGAACTGTTCAGAGTAGCATAGGTTTGCAATGGGGATTTTTCTCCTGCTCTGCACAGTTCCTGATACGGACAGAGGTGTCAGCAGAGAGCACTGCGGACAAGACAAAAAATTAATTCAAAAAGAAAATAATTTCCTCTGTAGCATACAGCTGCTAAAAAGTACTGGAAGGGTAAAGATTTTTTAATAGAAGTAATTTACAAATCTGTTTAACTTTCTGGCACCAGTTGATTTAAAAAAAAAAAAAGTTTTCCACTCGAGTACCCCTTTAAGCCCCCTAATCATGCCTGGAATATTTCTGGGGACTCAGCAGTTGCAGAGTTGCAGGGACCCGTCATCTATCTACCAGTCCTGACCCACAAAGATCGGCATCAATTCCCTTTATTTGTACAAAATAGTCAAACTGGCACAAAACATTTATACAGAGGATGAATACAGTCCCCAAATAGGATATCCCACCCAAAAACATTGTGCGCTAAAGAAATCCTATATAAAAAACAAATGGTAAAAATGGATAAGTCCCTTATAGTAGAAGCTCAGGCCCTGATGATAAGAAGATCCCATTGGTCTTCCATACAACCAGTCACCACAAAACACCAATGGACTCGTCTCCTTATAACTGCAGCCATCGCTGGGGGAAGCTTACTGCATACTGGACATTGTTTTGCCTCTGTATAAATCATTAGTCAGACCACATATGGAGTATTGTGTCCAGTTTTGGGCCCCTGTATATAAGGAGGACATGAATGAACTGGAGAAGGGGCAGAAGAGGGCGACAAAGACAATTAATGGTATGGGGGGGGGGGGGGGGGGGGGGAATACAGGATCTGATCACAATGTACAAATACAGTGGTCCCTCAACATACGATGATAATCCGTTCCAAACGGACCATCGTTTGTTGAAACCATCACATGTTGAGGGATCCGTGCAATGTAAAGTATAGGACAGTGGTCTACAACCTGCGGACCTCCAGATGTTGCAAAACTACAACACCCAGCATGCTGGGTGTTGTAGTTTTGCAACATCTGGAGGTCCGCAGGTTGTAGACCACTGTTAGAGAAAGTTGTACTCACCTGTCCCCGCCGCTCCGGACCGTCACCGCTGCCCGGGATGTTGCCGTCCACCGCTGTCGCCGCATCCCCGACGCTCCGGCAAGGCCTCTGCTACCCCGCCACGTCCCCGTCATCACGTCGCAACGCACGCCGCTCCTATTGGATGACGGGACAGCGTGCGCAGCGACGTGATGAAGTCGATGGAGAGCGCCGACGATGCAGAGGATCCCGAAGAGGACGCGCCGGAGCCCCGAGGACAGGTAAGTGACCATCACTGGAGCTCAAGGGGCACCGTAAACGGCTATCCGGTGGCAGCTGAAGCAGTCTGCGCTGCCGGATAGCCGTTTATGCGATGGCCCCGACATAAAAAAGGATCGTATGTTGATGCTGCCTCTGAGAGGCCATCGCATGTTGAAATTATCGTATGTCAGGGCCATCGTAGGTCGAGGGGGTCACTGTATATGAATGGACAGTACAGAGATATTTCTAGGGATCTTTTAATATCTAGGCCGGTAACCATGACAAGGGGGAATCCTCTACATCTAGAGAAAAATAAGGTTTCACTATCATCACAGTCAGATTCTTTACTGTAAGAGCAGTGAGACTACAGAACTCTGCCCCATGATATCTGACTCAATAAACAAGTTCAAGGAGGGCCAGGATGTTTTGGATACTAGATTTATGGGGATAGAATGCAGACTTTATGCAAATTAGGACTTCCAGAAGCACTTCCATCACTTTTTATTTCTCTGCAAAATGTCAAGGAGGCGGAGCCAGGCAGCTAAAGTGCCACAGCCTGGCATGACTCCTCGCTCACCCTCACCTCTCAAGCAACTCCTTGACTGGTGTTCAAGTCTTTTTATGTCAATCAAGAAGGGGCTGGGAGGTGAGGGTGAGTGAGGAGGAGGAGTGCCGGGCTGTGGCACTTCAGCAGCTCCGCCTCCTTGACTGAGAAATAAAAAAGGAATTTTATAATTTTGGTAACCACCATCCACTACAGGAAAAACATACAATTCAAATACTGAGCATGTAATTTTAAAAGAAGAGCAATATGCATTTCTGTCTCTAGAGGCGCTGCAGGGAAAGGGTTTCACTCCATCTTGTTGGTATTACAGTAGTTGAATGTTTCTGTTCTCTCAGATTGGCCTTAATGGACATTTATCTATCTGATTCCTATTAATATTCTCCTCCCCAGTCACAGATAATGTTCTCTCCCCCATCACAGATAATGTTCTCTCCCCCATCACAGATAATGTTCTCTCCCCCATCACAGATAATGTTCTCTCCCCCATCACAGATAATGTTCTCTCCCCCATCACAGATAATGTTCTCTCCCCCATCACAGATAATGTTCTCTCCCCCATCACAGATAATGTTCTCTCCCCATCACAGATAATGTTCTCTCCCCATCACAGATAATGTTCTCTCCTCCATCACAGATAATGTTCTCTCCCCATCACAGATAATGTTCTCTCTCCATCACAGATAATGTTCTCTCCCCCATCACAGATAATGTTCTCTCCCCCATCAGATAATGTTCTCTCCCCATCACAGATAATGTTCTCTCCCCCATCACAGATAATGTTCTCCTCCCATCACAGAGAATGTTCTCCTCCCCCATCACAGAGAATGTTCTCCTCCCCCATCACAGAGAATGTTCTCTCCCCCATCACAGATAATGTTCTCTCCCCCATCACAGATAATGTTCTCTCCCCCATCACAGATAATGTTCTCTCCCCCATCACAGATAATGTTCTCTCCCCCATCACAGATAATGTTCTCTCCCCCATCACAGATAATGTTCTCTCCTCCATCACAGATAATGTTCTCTCCCCCATCACAGATAATGTTCTCTCCCCCATCACAGATAATGTTCTCTCCCCCATCACAGATAATGTTCTCTCCCATCACAGATAATGTTCTCTCCCCCATCACAGATAATGTTCTCTCCCCCATCACAGATAATGTTCTCTCCTCCATCACAGATAATGTTCTCTCCCCATCACAGATAATGTTCTCTCCTCCATCACAGATAATGTTCTCTCCCCATCACAGATAATGTTCTCTCCCCATCACAGATAATGTTCTCTCCCCCATCACAGATAATGTTCTCTCCCCCATCACAGATAATGTTCTCTCCCCCATCACAGATAATGTTCTCTCCCCCATCACAGATAATGTTCTCTCCCCATCACAGATAATGTTCTCTCACCATCACAGATAATGTTCTCTCCCCATCACAGATAATGTTCTCTCCCCCATCACAGATAATGTTCTCTCCCCCATCACAGATAATGTTCTCTCCCCCATCACAGATAATGTTCTCTTCACGTCACAGATAATGTTCTCCTCATATCACAGATAACGTTCTCCCCATCACAGAGAATGTTCTCCTCCCCCATCACAGATAATGTGCTCCCCCCCCAAAGATAGTGTTCTCCCGTGCCGTGTCATGGATAACGATCTCTTTCCCTTCACAGATAAAGTTTTCCCCACATCATAGACAATGTTCTCTTTACCATCACAGATGTTCTCCTCCAACACAGATAATGTTCTCCCCATCAGAGATAATGTTCTCACTGTCCCACATAATGTTCTCCCCCCACGACAGATCATGTTCTCCCCATGACAGATCATGTTCTCTCCCCCATGACAGATAATGTTCTCTCCTATCACAGATAATGTTCTCTCCCCCATCACAGATAAATGTTCTCTCCCCCATCACAGATAAATGTTCTCTCCCCCATCACAGATAATGTTCTCTCCCCCATCACAGATAATGTTCTCTCCCCCATCACAGATAATGTTCTCTCCCCCATCACAGATAATGTTCTCTCCCCCATCACAGATAATGTTCTCTCCCCATCACACAAAATGTTCTCCTCCTCCATCACAGATAATGTTCTCTCCCCCATCACAGATAATGTTCTCCCCCATCACAGATAATGTTCTCTCCTCCATCACAGATAATGTTCTCTCCCCATTAGATAATGTTCTCCCCATCACACAAAATGTTCTCCTCCTTCATCACAGATAATGTTCGCTCCCATCACAGATCATGTTCTCCCCCTATGACAGATAATGTTCTCCTCCCCATCACAGATAATGTTCTCCCCATCACAGATAATGTTCTCTCCCTCATCACAGATAATGTTCTCCCCATCACAGATAATGTTCTCTCCCTCATCACAGATAATGTTCTCTCCCTCATCACAGATAATGTTCTCCCCATCACAGATAATGTTCTCTCCCATCACAGATAATGTTCTCCCCCCATGACGGATAATGTTCTCCCCCCATGACGGATAATGTTCTTCCCCATGACAGATAATGTTCTTCCCCATGACAGATAATGTTCTCCCCCCATGACAGATAATGTCCCCCCCCCCCCCCCCCATCACAGATATTTGATGAAAGCAGCAGACAGGTCTCTGTTGAAAGCAATTATTGCTATGATTAATCTTCTGCCAGCTTAAAAATACCAAAATTAGCATTTTTCTTATTTAAAAAAAAATATATATATATATTAATTAATAAAAAAAACTGCTACATTCTGTGTCAGATGATAACCAGAGATCTTGTGGTTCCAAAGTGATTTTTCTTGCTGTCTAACTGTTGCAAAACTACAACTCACAGCATGCCCTGATGTTGTAGTCGCACAACAGCTGAACAGCGGCAGGTTGTTTCAAAACTGTGGGATCGCCACTTTCCCAGCAGTCACCTTTGAAGGGAGCACTGGGCAGCTTTTTGGGAGAGTTTCGCCACCAATAAAGAAGTCCTAAAAAAAAAGTGTCATGACTCTCGAGATGTGTATAGCTTACAAGGGAGGGTGAACTTGAAATATCTATGGCAGTGTTTCCCAACCAAGCTGCCTCCAGCTGTTGCAAAACTATAACTTCCAGCATGCCCGGACAGCCGAAGGCTGTCCGGGCATGCTGGGAGTTATAGTTTTGCAACAGCTGGAGGCACCCTGCTCTACTGAGTTATGCCTGCAAAGGAAGGGCGTGTAATACTGATGTGCATACCATAGCAGCGGGCAGTGCGGGGGTCCGATGCTCCAGGACAGGATTGTGAAGAGGGTAAGGAGTTAATGGTTGGCTAAGGCTGCATGCCGACTGGCCAATTTGTAGAGGAGCCTGGGGCATTCGCTGTGCTAGTGCATTATCTTCTTCACTCATGCGGAAATGATGATGATGATGGGGGTCTCGCACACACAGGAACATCTGCTGAATTTTTATGTCATCGATAGGCTTCGGCCCCTTTGGAAATATACCGTGTAACGCGGGCATGCGGCTGGCGGAAAAACATGGAGCTTAGAAGATAAGGGAGGAAACAAAACACGAAGGTTGCGGTATCACAAGAGATTTGGCAGAACCCTGGACGGCGGGGCTGGAGACCTCCGAGACTTGCCTTTGCCTGTTATAAAAATCCCCAAATCAAGGCTTTCCGACAGAGCGTCCTACTCGACCTCCCCAACAAGGACATGGTTAATGCACAAGCAACAGAACGGAGAGGTATCTCAGAGGTTGTCCGGTATTGGTAGAATAGCGCCACACTTGCCTACAGGTTGTGGAGGGTATTGCAGCTCGACCCCATTAAAGGGGAACTCCGGTACTTAGCAACTTATACCCTAGCCACAGGATAGGGGACAAATGTCTGATCTTGCCAGGCGCTTGGGCTCTCCACATGCACGAAGCGATGGTCAGCATGGCCCTCCATGCATCTCTATGGGATAGTAGGAGATACACGGGGATAGGCATCTCAGAGTCGGTCAGCGGTAGGACCCCCTGCTATCAAATACTTACCCCAAAATCTGTACATAGGGAGTTGTTAAATGTACTTTGTTTACAAAAAATGAGGTTTTATATGTTTTATTTGTGTTTACAAAAGCTGCCACTAGGTGTCTCCCTACTTGTCCAGAGCACATTCCCCCCCCCCCCCCCCCCCCCCCCCATCTCTTGCACAGACTTTGGACTCCTGCTGGCCTAGCAGACATCCAAAATCAGGAAATGCAGTCTGGAGTGCTGAGGGGAGTGTGTCTGGAGTGCTGAGGGGAGTGTGTGCAGCCATATCCAATCATAGCTCATCACACACTGAACTGCTCTGGGCTGTGTGTAGCAGAGTGAGGGAGGAAGTTCTCCCCTGTATGGCTTCAGATGATGTCACACCTGCTGGGGAACGCCCCTTCCCAGTCTGTGAAGCTGACTGAGACTGAGCAGAAAATACAGAACAATATCAAGGTAGAAAACTGAAAAATAATAAAAAAATAAAGGCAGGGGGTGGTTTATCATGATGGGGGCAGTGACCTGGGAGGATTATAACATTTAACAAGATCATGACAGGTTCTCTTTAAATGCCAGAGTTCCCCTTTAACCTAAAAGCGCACCTCTAAGTTCCAGGTAGACATTCCATGTGCGGCAGATGGCAGCCTAATCAGTCAGTGCTAGGACCAGCTTCATTGATGCGCATCCAAGGGGATTCCGCTGGAAGAATAAACATGTTCACTCTTTCAGCGGAGTCCAGAAATTGGAATTTCCACGGCAGACTTTTCCGCCGTGGAAATTCTGCCATGTGCGTGGTGCAGCAGGATCCCATTGAAAACAATGGGACGCTGCTGCACTGGATTTTCTGAGCAGAATCTTTCTGTTGGATTCCACCATGTGAATGGGCCCTAATAGTCGTCCGAGCGGCAGGATGCAAGCTTAAATTTCGCGTCTGCTTCTAATCCTACTGCAAAAGAATCACAATCTGGACATGTATCTGCCTGAAGTCCTATAGACTTGAATGAGACTTCCGGCAAATGCATCTTTAGATCACAATTGTTTTGCCACGAAAAATTTAAATGGGTAAAAGAAAAGTTTTCCAATCAACTAGAACCAGAAAGTTATAAAGATTTGTAAATTATTTCTATGTTAAAATCTTAATCCTTCCAGTACTTGTCAGCTGCTGTATGCTTCAGAGGAAGTGTTGTTCTTTCCAGTCTGACCATAGTGCTCTCTGCTGACACCTCTGTCCATGTCAGGAACTGTCCAGAGTAGGAGCAAATCCCCATAGAAAACCTCTCCTGCTCTGGACAGTTCCTAACATGGACAGAGGTGTCACCAGAGAGCACTGTGGTCAGACTGGAAAGAACTACACAACTTCCTCTGTAGTATACAGCAGCTGATAAGTACTGGAAGGATTAAGATTTTTATATAGAAGTAATTTACAAATCTGCTACCAGCTGATTTGAAAACATTTTTTTTTTTTTTTACCTCCAGAGTATCCCTTAAAGGGGTACCCAGGTGAAAAACAATTTTGTAAATTACTTCTATTTAAAAATCTTAATCCTTCCAGTACTTAGCTGCTGTATGCTCCACAATAAGTTCTTTTCTTTTTGAATTTCCTTTCTGTCTGACCACAGTGCTCTCTGCTGACACCTCTGTCCATGTCAGGAACTGTCCAGAGTAGGAGCAAATCCCCATAGCAAACTTATCCTGCTCTGGACAGTTCCTGACAGGGACAGAACTGTCAGCAGAGAGCACTGTGGTCAGACAGAAAAGAAATGTAAAAAGAAAATAACTTCCTGTGGAGCATACAGCAGCTAATAAGTACTGGAGGAGTTAAGCTTTTTTAATAGAAGTAATTTACAAATCTGTTTAACTTTCTGACACCAGTTGATTTAAAAAAAAAAAAAAAATAATAATAAAAATTTTTTCCACCAGAATACCCCTTTAAGGCTCATATCCTGCTGCTGGGCCAACAATTCGAGCAGTGTCTCCCAACCAGTGTACCTTCAGCTGTTGCAAAACTACAACTCCCAGCATGCCATTGGCTCAAGGCACACTGGTTGGGAGACACTGGATCAAAGGTACCGTTTAATGTAGCTGAGCTGAAATACCATATATATATATATATATATATATATATATATATATATATATATATATATATTGGTTTTTTTTTCCTGAACCTGCAGATTCTGTGCATTCGGAGCTTGACAAGAAGAAAAACATGCCTTAACAGGGCCACACATGTTGTATCGACTTCCTTTTATCTGCTTTATAGAGAGAATACAAAGTCTTTTCTTTTTTGTCCCAGGGAAAAATTTGGCTTATAATAAGTCTTCTTGGGCTACCTAGCCAACGTGGCGCTCTCGGTCATGTGACTTAACACATTGCATCTCTCTCTTTTTTTCTTCTCATCCTAAGGGGTAACACAAGGACTTCGACAACAGGGCTCTGTATAGACAGCAAGGCTGTACCGGACATAGTCAGCAAGATGGCATGGTTATGGATACTCAACAATCTGGAGGGGGTGAGCATGCCACCCCGGGACGGATTAACACATGTACAGCCCCCTGTATGTAACTCGGAGACGACTCAAAACCGTGTTTTTTTTTTTTTTAGTCTTTCACCTCCAGTTGTACATATTCAGAGTTAACAAAGGAAAATCCTTCAAATTCTGACTGGTCGAGGTTCCTGATGACCTCCTGGTCGGGTGGTGTTAGCACTGGTGGATGGCGGGTGAAAAATCGGTCGAAGTTCTCAGCGTTTCGGCCGCACTATGGGAGGAGGGGGGAGAAAAACAAACTATGGGAAATGTATATAAAAAAAATAATAATAATAATAATAAAAATGTAAAAAAAAAAAAAAAAAAAGGAGGGGCATTGTATTTGGAAGAAAGAAGTCTGAGGAAAAAGGTAGAAAATAAGCAAGAACATCACAGCGATGGCTTCAGATAGGACAAGGCTCAGGTGCCCTGGTGGGTACTATATACGGGCAAGACATGGAAGCATTGGAGGTTGGGGAATGGGTAGGTAAATGTAGTCAAAACAGCTGTGATGCCCCTCACAACCAATCAGATCATTGTTTCCATCAGGTGGTCTGCACCACTGAAACACTAGAATCATTGGGTGCAATAGGCAACAACATTGTTATCTGCACTAGATTCCGAACAGTAGGCTGGGAGGGTAGGATCACACTGAGGAGATTCCGAATGAAAATTGTGCTTATTTTGCACGGAATTTGCAGCAAAAATAGGCGCCAAAGTCCTATTGATAAAAAGGCTTTTTTTTTTGCGAGAATTCCAACAATAGAATGATCATGTGGATCCTTCCGGTGGAATCCAATTCCACTAGGGAACTTCCGACTTCTGGACTAAGCAGTGGAATCCCCTTGAAATCAATGGGAAGCTGCTGCAAGCATCCTTGTAGTGTGAACAGGGTCTAAGGCTGGGTTCAGAGGGCTGTTATGAAGTCAGATTAAGGGTAGGGTCACACATACGTTGCGGATTCTGTTACGAGCAGACACACAGGGATTCCTGGCCGCAGCCCTGTGTGTGCAGTAGGGTTTGGTTTGGGTTTGTTAATTAAGCACTGGGACCAGCCTCCAAACCTTACTGCACACACAAGGCTGTGGCCAGGTATCCCTGTGTGTCTGCGCGTAACAGAATCGGCAGCATATTTTCCGCAGCGTGAATGTGTGACCAGACCCTTAAAGGGGTACTCCGCCCCCAGACATCTTATCCCCTATCCAAAGAATAGGGGGATAAGATGTCTGATCGCGGGGGTCCTGCCGCAGGGGGGGGGGTGAATCTCCCTGCTGCACCTGGCATTAGTTTAGGCTCATGACGTCAAGGCCACGCCCTGCTCGTGACATCACGGCCACGCCCCCTCAATGCAAGTCTATGGGAGGGGGCGTGACGGTTGTCACGCCCCCTCCCATAGACTTGCATTGAGGGGGCATGGCCGTGACGTCACGAACGGACGTGACATTTCGAGCCTCCGCCCCGCCAGTAATTCGCCATGGAGTGAAGTTTGCTCCGTGCACCTCCGGATGTCTGGGGTACCGCAGCAAAGATCGCGGGGGTCCCGCCGCTTTGGACAGGGGATGAGATGTCTAGGGGCGGAGTACCCCTTTAAGAGTCGTCCTTTGGTTCCACTTCAATCAGCATAGAACTCTATGGCTAATCAAATATCAGGTAGTTTAGAAGATTTGGTGCAGTGTTCATAATACAGACACTAAAATATGTCCACATTACACCCATCTGAAACTAGCCCAAGACTGCCTCTTTAAGGGGATGTTCACATTGAGTAATGTGAAGGGAATCTAAGCTCGCAGAATATCACGAGTGGGGATTCCATCTGGCGGCCCCTGCCAAGATACTTTGGCAGTAGGGCTGTGCGGCCCTGCGCTGTCACCACTGACGGCAATACAGGGCGCATGGACTTCCACGCAATGAATGAACATGTTCCTTCTTTCCAAGGAACTCTGATCTGCAGCGGAAATTCCACTTTGTGAACTGAGCAGCAGCATCCCATTGAGATCAATAGAAGGCTGCTGCAAAATGAAATCCGCGCTGAATTTCCTCGTTTAAATTTAGCATTCAATTTTCGTAGTGAACATAACACTTTCAATCTTAAAGGGGTACTCCGGTGAAAACTCTTTTTTTTTTTTTTAAATCAACTGGTGCCAGAAAGTTAAACAGATTTGTAAATGACTTCTATTTAAAAATCTTAATCCTTCTAGTACTTATCCGCTGCTGTATGCTCCACAGGAAGTTCTTTTCTTTTTGAATTTCTTTTCTGTCTGACACCTCTGTCCGTGTCTGGAACTGTCCAGAGCAGGAAAAGTTTGCTATGGGGATTTGCTCCTGCTCTTGACAGTTCCTGAGATGGACAGAGGTGTCAGCAGAGAGCACTGTGGTCAGACAGAAAATAAATTATTAAAAAAAATAAAAGAAGTTCCTCTGTAGTATACAGCAGCTGATAAGTACTGGAAGGATTACGATTTTTAAATAGAAGTAATTTACAAATCTGTTTTAACGTTCTGGCACCAGTTGATTTAAAAAAAAACTAAAAAAAAAAAACTTTTTTTCACTGGAGTACCCCTTTAAAGAAATACTCCAGTGCAGGAACACCTATCCCCTATGCAAAGTATAGGGTATATTGCGGGGGGTCCAACCGTTTAGACCCCTGGCAATCTGCAGGAAGGGGGCATGTTGACCCTGCACGAAACAGAAGTCAACGCCTCCCCTTCATGTATCTCTACGGGAGAGCCGGAGATAACCGAACGCTGTTTCTCTGACTATCCCATAGAGATACCGGGGGGGGGGGGGGGGGGGGCTTCAATTAACCTATTTGATTGTACAATATACAGTGAGATAACCAAATTTTAGGTTATGGATTTTCAGTCTAATATATATTATGGATAGGGGCCATTTTCTTTAAAGGAAATCTGTCATCAGCATCACCCGCAGTAAACCTGTTACACAGGCTTGTAGTGCGGGTGATGCTGATTAAAACGCCATGTACCTTATTAAAAACCGAGCAGTGGATGTTTAGAAATCTTATAAATATATATATATTTATTTACCTGTCAATCACAGGTTGGGGCTCAGTTACGTCAGCGGGACTCGGCCGGCCATTGAAGTAAAGTTTCCTGTGATCTAAAGTTTTTACAAGTGCGCATGCGCGGGTTAACGCCAGTGTAAACTCGGAAGCGGGACTTGGCCGGCCATTGAAGTAAAGTTTCCTGTGATCTAAAGTTTTTACAAGTGCGCATGCGCAGGTTAACGCCAGTGTAAACTCGGAAGCGGGACTCGGCCGGCCATTGAAGTAAAGTTTCCTGTGATCTAAAGTTTTTACAAGTGCGCATGCGCGGGTTAACGCCAGTGTAAACTCGAAAGCGGGACTCGGCCGGCCATTGAAGTAAAGTTTCCTGTGATCTAAAGTTTTTACAAGTGCGCATGCGCGGGTTAACGCCAGTGTAAACTCGAAAGCGGGACTCGGCCGGCCATTGAAGTAAAGTTTCCTGTGATCTAAAGTTTTTACAAGTGTGCATGCGCGGGTTAACGCCAGTGTAAACTCGGAAGCGGGACTCGGCCGGCCATTGATGTAAAGTTTCCTGTGATCTAAATTTTTTTACAAGTGCGCATGCGCGGGTTAACGCTAGCGTAAACAAGCGCATGCGCACTTGTAAAAACTTTAGATCACAGGAAACCCGCTTCCGAGTCCCGCTGACGTAACTGAGCCCCAACCTGTGATTGACAGGTAAATAAATATATATATATTTATAAGATTTCTAAACATCCACTGCTCGGTTTTTAATAATGTACATGGCGTTTTAATCAGCATCACCCGCACTACAAGCCTGTGTAACAGGTTTACTGCGGGTGATGCTGATGACAGATTTCCTTTAAAAAAGACCAAGACCAGAGGCCATTTTTAGGTGTAATTTTGGGTGGTCTTCACTATATCTGATTCAATTGTTCCCCGTCCTGACCATCTGGTGTATGTAGTGCAGGGTCCTCAGGAAGGCCCCCAACCATTTGTGAGTTATCTTCCATGTACAGCCGACTTAGAAAATAAGAATATAGTCGCCCACAGAGCACAGAGACGATATACAGATCTGAAGCCATCAAGACTTCTTTACATTGAAAAGTGACATAGATACAAAAAACAGAAAGACAACATAAAAGCAACACATGGGAACTGGCAGAGGATGTGATCGATCAGATTTGTCACAGGGGGGCCATGTACCTGTTAACTAACAGCTAAGCGAACACGGAAATGGCGGGGGAGGCATATAACACATGCAGCCTGAATTAACAGGACTTTACTGTCAGAAGGTCCTTCCAGTGACAAAAAAAAAACGTGCACATCTTAAAGGGGTACTCCGCTGCTCAGCGTTTGGAACAAACAGTTCCGAACGCAGGAGCTGGCGTCGGGAGCTTGTGAGACGTCACGCCGGTTCCCTCAATGCAAGTCTATGGGAGGGGGCATGACTGCCGTCACGCCCCCTCCCATAGACTTGCATTGAGGGAGCGGGCGTGAAGTCATGAGGGGACGGGGCTATGACGTCACGAGCTGCCGGTGCCGGCTCCAGCGTTCGGAACAGTTTGTTCCAAAAGCTGAGCAGCAGAGTACCCCTTTAAGGAGCTGGATATGCAGATAAAGAGCGATTGCATGTTACTTTATATTTATAGGTGGTGCACACAGAACCCAACTATAAATATGGCATGAGCTGCACTTTATAAAAAGAAAATGCAAAGAATGATAAAAAAAATTAAAAAAAAAAAAAAAAAAAGGTCTTAAAATTTAAGGGATTATCCAGGAAAAAACTTGTATTTATTAATTTATCAACTGGCTCCAGAAAGTTAAACAGATTTGTAAATTACTTCTATTAAAAAATCTTAATCCTTTCAGTACTTATGAGCTGCTGAAGTTGAGTTGCTCTTTTATGTCTACGTGCTCTCTGATGACACGTGTCTCGGGAGCTGTCCAGAGTAGAAGCAAATCCCCATAGGAACTGCACAGAGCAGAAGAGGTTTGCTATGGGAATTTGCTTCTATGCTGGACAGCTCCCGAGACACGTGTCATCAGAGAGCACTTAGACAGAAAAGAACAACTCAACTTCAGCAGCTGATAATTATTGGAAGGATTAAGATTTTTTTAATAGAAGTAATTTACAAATGTTTAACTTTCTGGAGCCAGTTGATCTAAAAAAATTTTTTTGCCTGGAATACCCCTTTAAATTTTTAAGATTTGGGGGGCTCCTCATGGGCGGGACGGGAGTAAATTTTTTTCTTTTCTGAGCTACTTGTGGTCTAGTGGATTGCGGTCACCTGTTAACTTCCCAATGAGGCCTCATATGAATTTACGATTGGCGTTGCTCTTTAAGGTGGTACTGGAGATTACAACTTATTCTTTAAAGGTGGTATTTTTTAAGATTGGGCAGTGAAAAAAACAATCTTTGCTAGGGCCGCCTCAAAAACATAAAAAATACTTCTGAGTTCTTAGAAAGTGGCAGCTGGTTGCTAAAGGTTGTGATAATAACGCTACCCAACTTTTCTTGAGTTCTGCTAAATTTAAGCTTCGAAATAGTCTCGTGTGCGGCACGTCTAGAGGTTATAGGCTCTGGAAATCCTTAAGGCACGAAAATTAGTTCCCTAATTTCAGAGGTGATGCAGGAATAGAGAAGCAGAGCTAATTTCTTTAAAACACAGTGCCACAGCTGTCTTCTGGCTGTATTTGTTATTGTAACTTGACTGCATTCAACTAAATGGAACAGAGATGCAATACCAAACTTGGTTGGGGAACAGTGCCCTAGTGTATAGGTAATCTTATAAAATCCACAAAATCCATAAAACGCCTCAAGACCCTAAAATTAGTTCCCAATTTATTAAGGGGTGATAAGCTAAAGCTAGGTTCACACGGCCGTTGTCCCCCCCGTCCCGATTTTCCCCCCTCAATATTGCACAAACGGACCATACTACTAACTGATGCAAACTGATGCAAAGGGATGCCACTAAAATTTTGTGGCTTCCTTTTGCATCAGTTTTTCATCCGTTACTACGAAAAGTCAGCCGCTTACAGACTCACGCAGCCATGGGTATTACTACTCCCATCATGGAACAGACTCGTCGGGTACGGGGATGATCGGCGGGGAATGGAGTGACATGACCCTGCTGTGCGATGTGACTGCGCACGGAGATGATGCGGAGCGGGGGTCGGGGGGAATGAAGTGAGATTCTTCACAGCAGAAGTTTAAAAACCCCGCCGAGAGCCATGAATGGCCACTCGGTGCCGACCATTCAGGGCTCCCAGCGAGGGATTTAAAAATGAAAGTACAAGACAGTATATACATCGCAGGGGAGCGGAGCATGCTGCTTGCTCCCCTGGTTAATAGTTTATGATCTGATCGCATTGGGGCTCAGAAGTGAGACCCTGTGCGATCAATCCTCAGCCCCTGTACTACTACCCCCAACATAGAACAGACTGTTTCATGATGGAGATAGTAGTAGTTCAAGCACTACTGTAGTCTACCCAGCTGCCGCCTGCAGATTCCTGCAGCCGGGGGGGGGGGAGGAACTACTACTCCCATCATTAAAAAAGAGTCTGTTCCATGATGGGGGTAATAGTAATCCCGCAGCACTGCAGGAGTCTGCTGCTTTCACCTCTTCTTAGAATGCCCAAAAGTAATAACAGTTCAAAAACGGATATTATAAACTGGGTGCAAACGGATGACATTAAAGGCTCGTCCGTTTACCATAGATTTCAATGTTAAATTTAATATATCCGTTTTTAACCCGTTATTTTTGGCGGAGAAAAAAATACTGCATGAAGCGTCTTTTCTCCACTGAAAATAACAGAATAGGAACCAAACAAGTGCAAACGGGTGCCAAAATTAATTGACATCAATGGGATCGATTTACTGCCGTTTGCAAAAGGCTTGAATGGATTTGAGAACGGGCAAGAATTAATGGGGACAGACGTTAATGTGAACGAGCCCTAAGTTCTTCCAAAAACTGTGCCACCTCTGTTCTTAGACTGTGTGCGGTGTTGCAACTTGTCTTGATTAAATTCAATGGGATGCAGCGGTCATATCACACACAACCTGAGGACAGGTGTGGCGCTGTTTACCAAATAAATTAGCTGTTTTTAATTCTGTATAACAGCTTTAAGTCTTCTGGTAATGGTAGGTCCATGCCCCCATCCCCTCTATGTGGGGTCTTTGGAAGAAGGGACAATACCTCTGGGGGTCAGATCATAAGTTGGGGTAGGTTACAATCATAATGCACGGCCAGAACTAGAGGACTGCAATGGGACTGAGGATTCGCAGTGCCAGATATAAAACTTGCGGGAGTGGGCAGGCATAGAACATCCAGTGGGTCCTGCAAATCTCTGAAATGCCACAAGGGGGCGATGAAGTGGCACTAGGGGGCGATGAAGTGGCACTAGGGGGCGATGAAGTGGCACCAGGGGGCGATGAAGTGGCACCAGGGGGCGATGAAGTGGCACCAGGGGGCGATGAAGTGGCACCAGGGGGCGATGAAGTGGCACCAGGGGGCGATGAAGTGGCACCAGGGGGCGATGAAGTGGCACCAGGGGGCGATGAAGTGGCACCAGGGGGCGATGAAGTGGCACCAGGGGGCGATGAAGTGGCACCAGGGGGCGATGAAGTGGCACCAGGGGGCGATGAAGTGGCACCAGGGGGCGATGAAGTGGCACCAGGGGGCGATGAAGTGGCACCAGGGGGCGATGAAGTGGCACCAGGGGGCGATGAAGTGGCACCAGGGGGCGATGAAGTGGCACTAGGGGGCGATGAAGTGGCACTAGGGGGCGATGAAGTGGCACTAGGGGGCACTATCTCTGAAAACTGTGACAACATGTTTGCGGAAGCAGGCGGGATTGGAAACACATGTTGCAGGAGTGGGAGGGAGTGGAACATACACCTTACGGGAGCGGGCGATCATGGTCAGAAATCCAGCAGGATCGGGATTAACAGTCAAGCGCAGGACTCTAGTCTGAACTAATTTTGGGTGGAAATTGGAGAAATCTGTTCTTAAAGGCACCCCGAGCTGTAAAGTATTGGTAATCTTCATGAGAGCTGCACGGGGTCAATAGAGAACGAGTTACGGAGTCTCACGTGCCACCTCTGCCGTGGAGACGTCTCCGCTTAGTTATCACCAGCCGGCGGGCTCCTCCTCTCCCTCTCTTATTTACACATTTACCTTCATGCTTGCCTGACTGTGACAAACTGTCCCAGACACCCTGCGCTTACGAGAAGGTGCTAAATGGGACAAGATGAGATTCGCCGTGAGAGCATGTGTAATTAGAGCATAGGAAAGGAAGGGAGGGGGCCACTCTAAGACTTACTGTAACATCACCCACCCTGCACATCAGGCGCTGCCGATACAGCCAGCCTCCATGGAAAGGGTTATACGCCCGCCGCTTCATACCCGCGCAATTACATTTGATCCCGAGAACTCCCCTATTCGCTGGGCAGTGAGGCGGAACGAAGAGCCGAAAAATTAAAGAACTTATCCACTGTTATGCATAATGCAAGATCTAAAGGGGAGGGACATGTACCAAGGGGGAGGGGTCACGGCCTACAACCCTGCACAATAAAATTGTGGGTGGGGGATGAGTAATAAAAATATTTCCATCTATTAAAAAAAATCATAATATAAACTGCTCAAAAAAATAAAGGAACACTTAAAGGGGAACTCCAGTGGAAACAAGTAGAAAACAAATGTTTCCAAATCAACTGGTGCCAGAAAGTTAAACAGATTTATAAATTACTTCTATTAAAAAATCTTAATCCTTCCAGTAGTTATTAGCTGCTATATAAAAAAGAGAAATTTGTGAATTTATTTTCTGTCTGACCACAGTGCTCTCTGCTGACACCTCTGTCTATGTCAGGAACTGTCCAGATTAGAAGCAAATCCCCATAGCAAACCTATCCTGCTCTGGACAGTTCCTGACACGGACAGAGGTGTCAGCAGAGAGCACTGTGGTCAGATTGGAAAGAACTTCACAAATTTCTATGTAGTATCCAGCAGCTGATAAGTACTAGAAGGGTTAAGATTTTTAAATAGAAGTAATTAACAAATCTGTTTAACTTTCTGGCCCCAGTTGATTTAAAAAAAAAAAAAATATGTTAAAAAGGTAATTGCCGATACCGATAACGTCCAAAATCGGGAATATCGCCCGATAATATCGGCCAAACCAATAATTGGTCGATCCCTAGCCAGAGCCCTGCAAAATGACCTCCAGCAGGCCACAAATGTGCATGTGTCCACTCAAACGGTCAGAAACAGACTCCATGAGGGTGGTATGAGGGCCCGACGTCCACAGGTAGGGGTTGCGCTTACAGCCCAACACCGTGCAGGACGTTTGGCATTTGCCAGAGAACACCAAGATTGGCAAATTCGCCACTGGCGCCCTGTGCTCTTCACAGATAAAAGCAGGTTCACACTGAGCACATGTGACAGAGTCTGGAGATGCCGTGGAGAACGTTCTGCTGCCTGCAACATCCTCCAGCATGACCGGTTTGGCTGTGGGTCAGTAATGGTGTGGGGTGGCATTTCTTTGGTGGGCCGCACAGCTCTCCATGTGCTTGACAGAGGTAGCCTGACTGCCATTAGGTACCGAGATGAGATCCTCAGACACCTTGTGAGACCATATGCTGGTGCGGTTGGCTCTGGGTTCCTCCTAATACAAGACAATGCTAGACCTCATGTGGCTGGAGTGTGTCAGCAGTTCCTGCAAGAGGAAGGCATTGATGCTATGGACTGGCCGCCCGTTCCCCAGACCTGAATCCGATTGAGCACATCTGGGACGTCTCACTCCATCCACCACAGACTGTCCAGGAGTTGGCGGATGCTTTAGTGCAGATCTGGGAGGACATCCCTCAGGAGACCATCCTCCACCTCATCAAGAGCATGCTCAGGTGTTTTAGGGAGGTCATACGGTCATGCTGGGAGTTGTAGTTTTGCAACATCTGGAGGTCCAAAATTTTGAGATCACTGATCTTTTATGTGGTCTAGGTTTCCCAGTTCAATAAGACTTGGAACCAACGAGTAGCTGAAATTATATGGGCAATGCCAATGCTATACATTATACGTGCGCCCATTCATAGAGGTGGATGATGTAGAATCCATGGTCAGGGGCAGGGGGTCTACTAGAGCTGGTAATGTTGGCTTGTGATGCCTTGGTGATTCTGTTACCGCAGTCATACGTGAGGCCGTGGGTTGTATTTTGCGGCGTTATGTAATAGCGCCACTTCGCATTATATACCTTTCAGAAGGAGGCAACAAAACAGATGGTACATTTTTAATAAATGTAACTGCAAACTACAAAGATTAAATTATTCAGACCGCTGCTGTCTTGTAAACTGTCAGAATGCCTCAGCTTCTTCTGCTCACGCTAAAATAGGTCACAGAAAGGCAAACAGGAGCCGGGGAGGGGTAAGTTATGTGACCTGACCGCTGCCGCCACCTGCTCGCTCTCCTCTCACTATCCCATTGCCATACATAGAACGTGGGAGGGTGGAGGAGGGTCAGTGCTAGATCGCAAGCTCCTGTGACAACTGCAAAGCCTATAACCTATAGATTGTTAGTAAATACCCTGCTGCTTATGGCGTCCTATTTCTGATCACTATGAATCCCCAAATATGTACCAACGTCACATGAGGGTCCCTATTGGATTACTATGGATTCCGTCATTGCGTCCATCATTCAGATGCAGAGCCTATAACCTCTAGATGGTTAGAACATCACCTGTGCTTACTTACATAGCATCCTATTTCTGATCTACCAATGCCACATGACAGTCCCCATTGGCCTACCATGGATTCCGTCATGGCGTCCATCATTCAGATGGGAAGAATAGAGATGCACTGAAAATTCAAATGTGGACAGAGCCTAATACAGTCAGTACTGATCAGTCACAAGGGTCGGAGAAAGGCATGGAAGGAGCGGAAGTCATGTGGTTGGTAAAAACCGGAGATGACCGGGCGAAAAGTGAAGAATGGTTGACTCCTAAGCTGGCATGGTTGCCAGAGCTATGATACTGGATGCCGCCATTTTGTTGGCTAAGCCAAGAATGAGATTGCAACCAGCCAAGAACCATAAAAATTCCTAGAGAAGGAACAGCCCTTTAAGGATATTATACGTGACTGGTTGCTATAAAATTATTAAGCTGACTATCAAGAACGTCGGTGTCATTAAAAAAAAAATGGTTGACTCCACTGCTGTGGACGAGTCCACCATAAAAACCATGGTCATTGGTCTCGGGTTAGTTCTGTCTCCAGGAAGAGGGTTTGGATTGCTCTTCTTCTATGTGGGGGCCAAAAATGAAGTCAAAGTACTAAGAGCCTTTCCACTGATCACTACCATTGCAAATCGGCAAGACTGCTCCGACACTGGACACCAAGCGCGGCACAACATAAACATACTGTGCACAGACATACACAAAACTGGTCACCGACACATACAGAGTGAGAAAGTGAAGTAACGCACACAGATGAAGAGTGCTGAAGAGACGCAAAACATACACCACACATCCACAGTGTTCACAAAGGCACAGACACACAGGACTCGGCATATGGACACTCAGCACCAAACTTACCGCCTTTGGCTTATATGGAGGTTGCACCTCCTTTCTTTCCAGTTTCTCCCAGTCTATGTATCGGAAGAAAGCATGGTCTTTAATGTCTCGTTCCCCTTCTGGTCCACAGCCAAGCCGCTTGGCGGGGTGCTTGGTCATAAGCTGCATAAAAAATTTACAGAAAAATAAAAAATGGTAAGAGAATGGAAACACTGGACTGTCCCAAAGAATTGTCCTCCTTACTGGGTGGATAGCCTCAAGGAGAATCGGTACCTTACAATATCTTATGTAAGGAGTGGAGAGGTGATTCCCCTGCTTAGAAGATCTTCATGATTCATTACAGAAAACGGACCCAGTGTATAAATAGGAAAAGATTTTAGTGATGAAACATAGAGACAGAGTAAAACAGAAAGAGTGCGCACAAGTAAAAGAGAGAGAGAGTGCGCAAGGAAATCCAGAAAGAGTGCGCGCAAGTAAAAGAGGAAACATGAGCAGAGCAAAGAGCACATCACAGAGATAAAGAGTCCACAAGTGAAATAGAGGTAAAGATTGCATGAGTGGAACAGAGTGAGCACACAGGCAAAACAGTTTGAGCGTGCAAGCAAAACAGAGTGAGGTGTGTGCATACCAGTAAAAGAGAAAACACGAGTGAGACAAAGAGCACATGACTGACACAGACAAGAGAGCCCACAAGTAAAATAGAGGTAAAGAATGCATGAGTGGAAAAGATTGAGCGAGCAACCAAAACAGTCGAGTGTGCATGCAAAACAGAGTCAGCGCGCAATCAAAACAAAGAGTGCACACAAGCAAAAGGAAACACAAGCGAAACAAAATGCACATGACTGAAGGCAAACTCTGAATTCCCAGCCACTGGAAGGGGATTCGGACCACCACCGCAACGACTAACTACCCCACGCCCCCCCCCCCCCATCGCATCCACTCACCACCCGCCCCCCCCCCCCCCTTCCAATAATGGCACGACCAGTGAAGAACAACCATTCATGCCAATATATATGGAAGATGAGCACAGCAATTTTACACGGGGGCAGGTGTTGATATCGATTGTTTAGGGCACAATAGTCTCCAAACTACTTGGTTTAGTCGGCTGAATGACTGTGTCTTGGTCAGTGGTTCTCAACCTTTTTGGCGACTGTACCCCCAAAGGCTGAAAGTATATTCGCTGGTACCCCTCGCACGTAAATTCACGAGAGGGGTACCCGCAGACAAAAGGAGTGTGCTTACCTTTATACTAATGCGATACTTAATCCCCTTTTGCCACTATTCCCCCCTTCATCATAATCCCCTTGTGCCATTATAATCCGATATGGCAAACGGGGATCAGAGGGAGGGGGGAATAATAGCACAAGGTGATTAAAATGGAGGAGATATAATAACACAAGGGGATTAAGATGGAGGGGGAATAATAACACAAGGGGATAAAGATGGAGGGGGAATAATAACACAAGGGGATAAAGATGGAGGAGGAATAATGGCACAAGGGGATTCAAATGGAGGGGGAATAATGGCACAAGGGGATTAAGATGGAGGGGGAATAATAGCACAAGGTGATTAAAATGGAGGAGGAATAATAACACAAGGGGATAAAGATGGAGGAGGAATAATGGCACAAGGGGATTCAAATGGAGGGGGAATAATGGCACAAGGGGATTAAGATGGAGGGGGAATAATGGCACAAGGGGATTAAAATGGAGGAGGAATAATAACACAAGGGGATAAAGATGGAGGAGGAATAATGGCACAAGGTGATTAAAAAGGAGGAAGAATAATAACAAGGGGATTAAAATGGAGGGGGAATAATAGCAAAAGGGGATTAAGATGGAGGGGGAATAATGGCACAAGGGGATTAAGATGGAGGGGGAATAATGGCACAAGGGGATTAAAATGGAGGAGGAATAATAACACAAGGGGATAAAGATGGAGGAGGAATAATGGCACAAGGGGGATAAAGATGGAGGAGGAATAATAACACAAGGGGATAAAGATGGAGGAGGAATATTAACACAAGGGGATTAAAATGGAGGAGGAATATTAACACAAGGGGATTAAAATGGAGGAGGAATAATAACACAAGGGGATAAAGATGGAGGAGGAATAATAACACAAGGGGATAAAGATGCAGAGGGAATAATAACACAAGGGGATAAAGATGGAGGAGGAATAATAACACAAGGGGATAAAGATGGAGGGGGAATAATAACACAAGGGGATTAAGATGGAGGAGGAATAATAACACAAGGGGATAAAGATGGAGGGGGAATAATAGCACAAGGGGATAAAGATGGAGGAGGAATAATAACACAAGGGGATAAAGATGGAGGGGGAATAATAACACAAGGGGATAAAGATGGAGGAGGAATAATAACACAAGGGGATTAGGATGGAGGGGGAATAATAACACAAGGGGATAAAGATGGAGGAGGAATAATAACACAAGGGGATAAAGATGGAGGGGGAATAATAACACAAGGGGATAAAGATGGAGGGGGAATAATAACACAAGGGGATAAAGATGGAGGAGGAATAATAACACAAGGAGATAAAGATGGAGGAGGAATAATAACACAAGGGGATAAAGATGGAGGAGGAGGAATAATAACACAAGGGGATAAAGATGGAGGGGGAATAATAACACAAGGGGATGAAGATGGAGGAGGAATAATAACACAAGGGGATTAAGATGGAGGAGGAATAATAACACAAGGGGATGAAGATGGAGGAGGAATAATAACACAAGGGGATAAAGATGGAGGAGGAATAATAACACAAGGGGATAAAGATGGAGGAGGAATAATAACACAAGGGGATTAAAATGGAGGAGGAATAATAACACAAGGGGATAAAGATGGAGGAGGAATAATAACACAAGGGGATTAAAATGGAGGGGGAATGATGGCACAAGGGGATTAAGATGGAGGGGGAATGATGGCACAAGGGGATTAAAATGGAGGGGGAATAATAACACAAGGGGATTAAGATGGAGGGGGAATGATGGCACAAGGGGATTAAGATTTTTTTTTTCACTTTACCCGCCCTGTTCGTCTCGTGTGGCCTGTTCGTGTATGCAGCGTGTCCCGTTCGGCGGGGCCGCACTGACATCAGGGGAATTCACACGTCTCCCCGCAACCACGCAGATCCCTTAGCCACAGCCGCAACTCCGGGCACGCTACTGTACAGAGAGCTGCTGCGGCCATTCTCCGCTATACGTTGGCAAATACTGGCCAATGCATGGCTGGTATTTGTTAGCGCATTGGCATACCCCCACTCAACCCATGGCGTACCGCTAGGGGTACGCGTACCACCGGTTGAGAACCCCTGGTCTTGGTCAAAGATGCAGAAGATACAGGAACTTATAATTCCACTCCAGTGTTATCCAAACAGGGTGCCTCTAGATTTCGCAAAACTACAACTCCGAGAATGCCCAGAGAGAAACTATTGAATGCAAATTGAGTCTAGTTCTGTTCTCCAATACAACACGCCCATATGGAAAATCCACATACCTGCTCCCTCCAGTCCATACAGGAATCCTTTACACTACCTATTATGTGCCCGCATATATTAACTATACAACAAATCACTATTTCCAATGCTTTTTGCTTAGCAACCAATCCTGCCGCTAGTGACATGGAAAAAGTATATGGCTGGGGATATGGGGAGTACATGAGAGGAGCAGATGTGCTGCGTGCACAGGAACAGACGCTGCTTTGTGCCACTACGGTGCAGGGCGATGACACAGCTGCGAGTTGTCGCGCAGAGCGGGCGCTGCAGGATTAACAGGTATGGAGAGATAATACCGATCTGCGGGATGAAAACCAAGAGAGAGTCTATGTTCTATAATAGGGGTTAAAAGAGAAGTTTAAGCACCAGGCGGGTGCGGGGGACCTATGATGCTTGGTGGAAAGGGTGTGACTCAGTGCCCCATGGCACTTTGCCGCTCACCAGCACTACCCAGCCATTTCCTATTAGGTCTCTGTGATGGTCGGGGCAGTCGATCGATTGTAATCAGCCTCCACAAGCCCTTATGCTGGGAGCACTTTTCAGTGCATTGACCCATGCGTGACTGTACAATGCCAGTATGCACCAGCTCGTGTGCTGCGCCCAGCATGTGTGCTGCGTCTTATCGTTCCATGCCTTTTGAACATAAGAGATTTAAAGCCTAAGCGTGCAGTCTGTGTAACACTACAAGCCCCAGGATGCTATGTGGGGTGAGGGTGATAAGAGCGTCACCACAAACAAGCCCCGGGTCTATGTATCTGCGGCACATGATGTCAGAGTTCAGAGCCAGGAATGTATTCTGTCTTTGAGTTCCATCCATCAGCTTTTACCACCTCACCAATCCCCATGCCCCTCCTGCCAGGAGGCCGCCGAGCGCCAGCGCAGGGACACCCCGAGCAGATGTTTGGATCATCGTCACTTCGCTTTACATTCATGCAGCATTAAGCAGACGTGACACACAGACAAACCGTTATAGACAAGCAGCCGCCCCCCTCCACCTCCTCAGAGAGATGAGCGTGCGGAGGTAAGAGCCAGGTGCTACATACAGGAGCAGACAACATGGAGCGTGGAGGGTCTCTTGTTTGGGAATGGCTTTTTAGGCTGAACATTATTGGAACTTCAGGAGTGATTAATTATTAAATTATTCCAATGTTGGGTCTGGAAAGCGTTCAGCATGTAGGAAATGCACAGGAGAAAGGGATTGTGGGATTTCTCTCCATGTCTGTATCACTAGACACGGCTGAAACTTATTAAAATGCAAGCAAAGATGATAAAGATAAGAACAGAGAGAGAACGTATGATCAAGAGAGAGAGTGTGCGATCAAGAGAGAGCGGAAGCCAAAGAGAGAGAGTGCGATCAAGAGAGAGCGGAAGCCAAAGAGAGAAAGTGCGATCAAGAGAGAGAGTGTGCGATCAAGAGAGAGCGGAAGCCAAAGAGAGAGAGTGCGATCAAGAGAGAGAGTGTGCGATCAAGAGAGAGCGGAAGCCAAAGAGAGAGAGTGCGATCAAGAGAGAGAGTGTGCGATCAAGAGAGAGCGGAAGCCAAAGAGAGAGAGTGCGATCAAGAGAGAGAGTGTGCGATCAAGAGAGAGCGGAAGCCAAAGAGAGAGAGTGCGATCAAGAGAGAGAGTGTGCGATCAAGAGAGAGCGGAAGCCAAAGAGAGAGAGTGCGATCAAGAGAGAGAGTGTGCGATCAAGAGAGAGCAGAAGCCAAAGAGAGAGGTGTTCGCATAAGAGAGAGAAAGCACTAGAGTGTGAAAGTTCTTGTGAGTGAAAGAGACTAAGAGTGCGAGCAAAAGGGAGAACATGAATGAAAGAAAGTGCACGTGAGCGAATGAAAAATGAAAAAGAAAGAACACATGAGCAAAAAAGAGAGCCCTGGCCCAAAAAAGGAAAGCAAGCTAAAGACAGTGCACATGACAGAAAGAAGGTGCGCATGAGCAAGAGCGTTTGAGCAAAAGACACCGCGCTAGCAAACGACACTGCGCCAGCAAACGACACCGCGCCAGCAAACGACACCGTGCTAGCAAACGACACTGCGCCAGCAAACGTCACCGCGCCAGCAAACGACACCGCGCCAGCAAACGACACCGCGCCAGCAAACGACACCGCGCCAGCAAACGACACCGCGCCAGCAAACGACACCGCGCCAGCAAACGACACCGCGCCAGCAAACGACACCGCGCCAGCAAACGACACCGCGCCAGCAAACGACACCGCGCCAGCAAAAGACACTAGGTAGAGAGAAGAGACAGCACCGATCCAATCAGCATGTGCAGGTGATACTCCGGGAATGCCAACCCGGAAAGGCATACAGAAGTTCAAGGTGGATACAGCACCAAATAGCTGAGGACTCAGGCTAGTAGATGGAACAAGACTTTATTTGCCATCCATGTGCAACGTTTCGGCAATAAACTGCCTTTTTCAAGCAAAAGACACCGCGCCAGCATCAGACGGCGCGCCAGCATCAGACGGCGCGCCAGCATCAGACGGCGCGCCAGCATCAGACGGCGCCCCAGCATCAGACGGCGCCCCAGCATCAGACGGCGCCCCAGCATCAGACGGCGCCCCAGCATCAGACTGCGCCCCAGCATCAGACTGCGCCCCAGCATCAGACTGCGCCCCAGCATCAGACTGCGCCCCAGCATCAGACAGCGCCCCAGCATCAGACAGCGCCCCAGCATCAGACAGCGCCCC
The DNA here is from genome assembly GCF_029499605.1 of Hyla sarda. Taxonomy (NCBI): domain Eukaryota; kingdom Metazoa; phylum Chordata; class Amphibia; order Anura; family Hylidae; genus Hyla; species Hyla sarda. The sequence goes on from NC_079196.1 coordinate 208,899,010, forward strand.
AGCATCAGACAGCGCCCCAGCATCAGACAGCGCCCCAGCATCAGACTGCGCCCCAGCATCAGACAGCGCCCCAGCATCAGACAGCGCCCCAGCATCAGACAGCGCCCCAGCATCAGACAGCGCCATGTGCAACGTTTCGGCAATAAACTGCCTTTTTCAAGCAAAAGACACCGCGCCAGCATCAGACGGCGCGCCAGCATCAGACGGCGCGCCAGCATCAGACGGCGCCCCAGCATCAGACGGCGCCCCAGCATCAGACGGCGCCCCAGCATCAGACTGCGCCCCAGCATCAGACTGCGCCCCAGCATCAGACTGCGCCCCAGCATCAGACTGCGCCCCAGCATCAGACAGCGCCCCAGCATCAGACAGCGCCCCAGCATCAGACAGCGCCCCAGCATCAGACAGCGCCCCAGCATCAGACAGCGCCCCAGCATCAGACAGCGCCCCAGCATCAGACAGCGCCCCAGCATCAGACAGCGCCCCAGCATCAGACAGCGCCCCAGCATCAGACAGCGCACCAGCATCAGACAGCGCACCAGCATCAGACAACGCACCAGCATCAGACAACGCACTAAGCATCAGACAACGCACTAAGCATCAGGCAGCGCACCAGCATCAGACAGCGCACCAGCATCAGGCAGCGCACTAAGCATCAGGCAGCGCACTAAGCATCAGGCAGCGCACTAAGCATCAGGCAGCGCACTAAGCATCAGGCAGCGCACTAAGCATCAGGCAGCGCACTAAGCATCAGGCAGCGCACTAAGCATCAGGCAGCGCACTAAGCATCAGACAGCGCACTAAGCATCAGACAGCGCACTAAGCATCAGACAGCGCACTAAGCATCAGACAGCGCACTAAGCATCAGACAGCGCACCAGCATCAGACAGCGCACCAGCATCAGACAGCGCACCAGCATCAGACAGCGCACCAGCATCAGACAGCGCACCAGCATCAGACAGCGCACCAGCATCAGACAGCGCACCAGCATCAGACAGCGCACCAGCATCAGACAGCGCACCAGCATCAGACAGCGCACTAAGCATCAGACAGCGCACTAAGCATCAGACAGCGCACTAAGCATCAGACAGCGCACTAGCAAAATTAGCTACAGCATTAAAGAGAGGTAGCATGAGAGTGAAAGTTACAGAGAGTGTGCAAATAAAAGAGAGCGAGCAAAGGGAGGGAGCCCACGAATGAAAGAAAGTGCATGTGAGCAAAAGAAAAAGCACTTAAGCCAAAGAGAACGCATGAGAAAAAGAAAAACACATGAGCAAAAGAGAAAGCGCAGGCTAAAGAAGGGAAAACAAGCTAAAGACAGCGAACATGGATAAGAAAGAGCCCTAACCAAAGAAAAGAAAGCACACGAGCAAAAGAAGAAGCGCAAGAGCATGAAAGCGATTGCACAATAGAAAGTGCAGATGAGTAGGAGAAAGAGAGAGCGCACAAGCAAAAGACAGCACACTAGCAAAAGAGAGAGCGCACAAGCAAAAGACAGCACACTAGCAAAAGAGAGAGCGCACAAGCAAAAGACAGCACACTAGCAAAAGAGAGAGCGCACAAGCAAAAGACAGCACACTAGCAAAAGAGAGAGCGCACAAGCAAAAGACAGCACACTAGCAAAAGAGAGAGCGCACAAGCAAAAGACAGCACACTAGCAAAAGAGAGAGCGCACAAGCAAAAGACAGCACACTAGCAAAAGAGAGAGCGCACAAGCAAAAGACAGCACACTAGCAAAAGAGAGAGCGCACAAGCAAAAGACAGCACACTAGCAAAAGAGAGAACACTAGCCAAAAAGAGAAAAAGAATGCAAGCGAACGTTAGAGAGTATGCGAGTGAGAGAGAGTGCACAAGTGAAAGAGAGAGCAAGCAAAAGCAAGCATGAGAACAAAAGGAGAGAGCGAGTGAAGGAGAGAACAAGCTAAAGACGAAGACGGAGCAAATGAAAGAGCAAATGTGAAATCGTGCATGAGCAAGAAAGAGCGCAAGAGAGTACGAGCCAGAAGCAGAGACAGATGGGGAATAACAGAGAGAGAGGGGGAGGGGAGATAAATTGGGGAGGAGTTCTATATATACAGTTAATCATGACATACAGACAGATATAAGTTCTGTATATAAAGCTTGGGATAAATACCCCTTTGCATATAGCCACAGCTTCCTTGGACATAGACTTGGGATACGCTACATTGTGCTCCATGATGGACTGGAAGAGTTCATCCTCATCTTCACCTTCAAATGGAGCCTGTAATAGAGAAGGGACAGGATAGGGGTGGGGGGGTCACTACACCACAGGGCGAGACCCCCCCCAAGAAAAGAAGTATGGGGGAGATGTATCAAAACCTGTCCGGAGGAAAAGTTGCTGAGTTGCCCATAGCAACCAATCAGATCGCTTCTTTCATTTTTGAAAAGGCCTCTGAAAAATGAAAGCAGCGATCTGATTGGTTGCTATGGGCAACTCAGCAACTTTTCCTCGGCACAGGTTTTGATAAATCTCCCCCTATGTGACTAAATATATTACAGAAAGGAGCGGTTGTAACAAAACTAAGACATGGAGAAGAGAAATAAGGTGAGGACCTGTCCGGCCAGCATCTCGTAGAGGAGGATACCGAAGGCCCACCAGTCCACGGACCTTGCATATGGTTGGTAGGCGATGATCTATAACCGAAACATGACAAAATATCACCATACATACACGTTAAAGGTGGATTACAAAAAACGTGGCTGCTTTTCTCCAGACATACGGGGTTGAGCTGTCATTCCAGACACAGGTCGCGGACAAGAGCGGAGATGCTTCTCAAGGGAAGCAGCCATGGTTTCCTATACACATCAGTGGCCTTCAGACTGTGGACCTCCACATGTTGCAAAACTACAACTCCCAGTGTGCCCGGACAGCCAACGGCTGTCCGGGCACGCTGGGAGTTGTAGTTTTTCAACATCTGGAGGTCTACTGCTCTAAACATCACTTCACAATTTCTAGTAGGCTTTCCATTACGTGACTCTTATGCTGGAGGACTGTGATCCCGGTCAATAGACCTCTATTGATTCAGTATGGATGGACTATTATGCACTATGTGCCCTGCGGGGGGAAACTAAGGTTAAAACGCGCTGGAGGGGGGGGGGGGTATTGGTTAACATGGGAAACTGGACAACTTCTTAAAATCACCATCACGCAACTCACTGTATTCTATAGGCTTTCTCCTAAAGATTATTAAGAATGACCCAAACCTCTCCTAGATGCCTTCAATGAATTCAGTACGGTGATCCATCTCTCCACTGTGGACAATCCCCTTTATGATAGAAGGGTCCCTCCAAATGATCATATCTATCTCATATCTATCTATCCCATATCTATCTCAGGCTGGGTTCACATCATGTTTTCAGCCATACGGGACCGCATACGGCTGGGGGGAGCTAAAAACGGGCGCTCCCGTATCCCTGCCGTATGCCGCCCGTATGTAATTCATTTCAATGAGCTGACCGGAGTGAAACGCTGACTCCCGGTCGGCTCATTTTTGCCCCGTATGCGGTTTTCCCACCGGACCTAAAACCGTGGTCGACTACGGTTTTAGGTCCGGTGGAAAACCGCAACCAGGGCAAAAATGAGCCGACCGGGAGTCAGCGTTTCACTCCGGTCAGCTCATTGAAATGAATTACATACGGGCAGCATACGGCAGGGATACGGGAGCGCCCGTTTTTAGCTCCCCCCAGCCGTATGCGGTCCCGTATGGCTGAAAACGTGATGTGAACCCAGCCTCATATCTATCTATCCCATTTCTATCTATCTCATATCTATCTATCTCATATCTATCTATCTCATATCTATCTATCTCATATCTATCTATCTCATATCTATCTCATATCTATCTATCTATCTCTCATATGTATCCATCTGTCATATCTATCTATCTGTCATATCTATCTATCTGTCATATCTATCTATCTGTCATATGTATCTATCTGTCATATCTATCTATCTATCTGTCATATCTATCTATCTATCTATCTGTCATATCTATCTATCTGTCATATCTATCTATCTATCTATCTATCTGTCCTATCTATCTATCTAGCTCTCTCATATCTATCCAATTCATATCTATATCTCTCGCTTATATCTACAGTGGGGAAACTATTTAGTCAACCACCAATTGTACAAGTTCTCCCACTTAAAAAGATGAGAGGCTGTAATTATCATCATAGGTTATAACCTCAACTATGAGAGACAGAATGAGAAAAAAATAATCCATAAAATCACATTGTCTGGTTTTTAAAGAATTTATTTGCAAATTATGGTGGAAAATAAGTATTTGGTCAATAACAAAAGTTCATCTCATTACTTTGTTATATCCCCTTTGTTGGCAATGACAGAGGTCAAATGTTTTGTGTAAGTCTTCACAAGGTTTTCACACACCGTTGCTGGTATTTTGGCCCATTCCTCCATGCAGATCTCCTCTAGAGCAGTGATGTTTTGGGGGTGTCGCTGGGTAACACAGACTTTCAACTCCCTCCAAAGGTTTTCTATGGGATTGAGATCTGGAGACTGGCTAGGCCACTCCAGGACCTTGAAATGCTTCTTACAAAGCTACTCCTTCACTGCCTGGGCGATGTGTTTGGGATCATTATCATGCTGAAAGACCCAGCCATGTTTCATCTTCAATGCCGTTGCTGATGGAAGGAGGTTTTCACTCAAAATCTCACAATACATGGCCCCCTTCATTCTTTCCTTTACACGGATCAGTTATACTGGTCCCTTGGCAGAAAAACAGCCCCAAAGCATGATGTTTCCACCCCCATGCTTCACAGTAGGTATGGTGTTCTTTGGATGCAACTCAGCATTTTTTCTCCTCCAAACACTACTTTGGTTTCATCTGACCATATGACATTCTCCCAATCCTCTTCTGGATCATCCAAATGCTCTCTAGCAAACTTCAGACGGGGCTGGACATGTACTGGCTTAAGCAGGGGGACACGTCTGGCACTGCATGATTTGAGTCCCTGGCGGTGTAGTGTGTTACTGATGGTAGCCTTTGTTACTTTGGTCCCAGCTCTCTACAGGGCACTCACTAGGTCCCCCATTGTGGTTCTGGGATGTTTGCTCACCGTTCTTGTGATCATTTTGTCACCACGGGGTGAGATCTTGCGTGGAGCCCCAGATCGAGGGAGATTATCAGTGGTCTTGTATGTATTCCATTTTCTAATAATTGCTCCCACAGTTGATTTCTTCACACCAAGTTGCTTTCCTATTGCATATTCAGTCTTCCCAGCCTGGTTCAGGTCCACAATTTTGTTTCTGGTGTCCTTCGACAGCTCTTTGGTCTTGGCCATAGTGGAGTTTGGAGTGTGACTGTTTGAGGTTGTGGACAGGTGTCTTTTATACTGATAACAGTGGAGGACAAAGGAGACTCTTAAAGAAGTTACAGGTCTGTGAGAGCCAGAAATCTTACTTGTTTATAGTATTTCTAAGGAATTAATTGGTAAATTCCTCAGTAAAATAAGTATTTGGTCACCTACAATGTGATTTCCTGTATTCTTTCCCCCCATTATGTCTCTCATAGTTGAGGTTATAACCTATGATGATAATTACAGGCCTCTCTCATCTTTATAAGTGAGAGAACTTGCACAATTGGTGGCTGACTAAATACTTTTTTGCCCCAATGTATCTCTCTCATCTATCTATCTATCTGAAAGTCCTGACTCTCCCGTCAGATTGGAGCAGTAGACATGGGTATGCATTGCAGATCCATTCATTGTATATGGGAGCAGATTACCCCTATGAACATTGTATAATGAAAAGAAGATACTTTCACTCATTGCCATCTGTAAGAACTCTGCTTGCTGCCAGTGAATGAAATATTCTCCTTAACATCCAGGGGTTTAAATATGACCGTTCACATCTCTCACTAGAAAGCTTCATCAGCCCAAACCTCATGTCCTGATAGTTTGTCACAATGTATCAGTGCAGGTAAAACTTATTAGCTCAGAGGGTAGTCTAGACTGTAGCAAACCCTCTGCTGTCAGAAGTAATACTAGGTCTGTATAGTTTACAACTTCGAAACAGTGTCATAATTTAATAGCAGGTGCAAAAGACAGAGCGTTCGGCACAGCCACTCTAATAATATTGCTTCAATATGATGCAGCTATGACGGACACTTGACACAGTTACAGTCCACCAGGGTGCTCAATCAGAAGAACAACCATAATATCCAGCATAGGAGAATGAAGATGGCACTCACCAGTGTCGGTGTAAGAATGGTGACTCTCTATTTACAGCAATACAACCGGCAGACAGACCGCATCGGGATGAGGGACGCCACTCGTGGCGTCCCTCATCCCGATGCGGTCTGTCTGCCGGTTTTATTGCTGTAAATAAAGAGTCACCGTTCTTGCACCGACACTGGTGAGTGCCATCTTCATTCTTCTATGCTGGATAATTTAATAACAGCAAGCAGAGATCTTAAAAATGGCAAGGAATGGATACGCCAAGTATATTACCAAGTAAGGCAGAGCATTGTATCCTATGCCAGGCTGTGCCCCTACCAGGCCGTGCCCCTACTCAGCGTGATCTATACATAGTGTACGGAAATGTATCACACTCCAATATACACATATATCTCTACTGGAGAGGCTGGAGGAAGAGGTGCCACACATTATTATGCCACATCCAGCTATCTAAGCAAAAACCATGTAGGGTGAGATCATGTGTGACAATTCTGTCAACAGGGCCGGCCGCGGGGGACAGCAGCTTGGAATGCAGCTCTTAAAGGGACATAGCCCATTTGCCGTTGAGGCGACAAATTTCTTCCTGTGTAAAGATCAGGCGTTTGTATGGGGCTCAGCAATATGTGTCTATAGTCTGGATCAGTGAGTCCCAACCTGTGACTCTCCAGTTGTTGCAAAACTACAATTCCAATAATGCCCATTTATAAGTCTGTATGCTCTAATGGAGCTCTTGACACCCTAAATGCAAACCTATTGGGTTCCTTGGGTCCAGTTCTGTCAATACTGTTTCTTTATGACACTGTTTCCCAACCTACAATGTTCCAGCTGAAGCAAAACTACAACTCCCATCATGCTCTGACAGCCTGTGCCTTTGGGCATGGTTGGATTTGCAGTTTTGCAACAGCTGGAAAACCACAGGTTAAGGAACACTGGTTTAGATATAAAAATTAACTATCTATTATCTATCTCATATCTATCTATCTACCGTCCCATCTATCTATCGTCCTATCTATCTCTCTCTCTCATATCTATCTTTCTATCTCATATCTCTCTATCTCATATCTATCTCATATCTCTCTATCTCATATCTATCTCATATCTCTCTATCTCATATCTCTCTATCTATCTATCTCATATCTCTCTATCTATCTATCTCATATCTCTCTCTATCTCATATCTCTCTATCTACCTATCTATCTATCTATCTACCTATCTATCTATCTCATATCTATCTATCTCATATCTATCTATCTCATATCTATCTATCTCATATCTATCCATCTCATATCTATCTCATATCTATCCATCTCATATCTCATATCTATCTCATATCTATCTATGTCATATCTATCTATCTCACATCTATCATCTATCTCACATCTATCATCTATCTCACATCTATCTATCTATCTATCTCACATCTATCATCTATCTCACATCTATCTATCTATCCATCTCATATCTATCTATCTATCCATCTCATATCTATCTCATATCTATCTCATATCTATCTATCTCATATCTATCTCATATCTATCTCATATCTATCTCATATCTATCTCATATCTATCTCATATCTATCTATCCATCTCATATCTCATATCTATCTCATATCTATCTATCTCACATCTATCATCTATCTCACATCTATCTATCTATCTCATATCTATCTATCTCATATCTATCTATCTCATATCTATCTATCTATCTATCTCATATCTATCTATCTCATATCTATCTATCTCATATCTATCTATCAATCTATCTATCTATCTATCTTTACCTCTGGAGCTATGTAGTCCGGGGTACCGCAGAAGGTTTTTGTTGTTATCCCGTCCCACATGTTCTCTTTACACATGCCAAAGTCTGCGATCTTGATGTGTCCTTCTGAGTCGAGCATCACATTATCCAACTTCAGGTCCCTGCGAAGAGAAGATGTTATACTGCAGCACAGACATTACCCTTATATAGAGATAGGAAATACAGATCATTATATAGTGATAGGAAATACAGATCATTATATAGTGATAGGAAATACAGATCATATATATATAGTGATAGGAAATACAGATCATATATATATATAGGAAATACAGATCATTATATATAGTGATAGGAAATACAGATCATATATATATATATAGGAAATACAGATCATTATAGTGATAGGAAATACAGATCATTATATATAGTGATAGGAAATACAGATCATTATATATAGTGATAGGAAATACAGATCATTATATAGTGATAGGAAATACAGATCATTATATAGTGATAGGAAATACAGATCATTATATATAGTGATAGGAAATACAGATCATTATATATAGAGATAGGAAATACAGATCATTATATATAGAGATAGGAAATACAGATCATATATATATAGTGATAGGAAATACAGATCATTATATAGTGATAGGAAATACAGATCATTATATAGTGATAGGAAATACAGATCATATATATATAGTAATAGGAAATACAGATCATTATATATAGAGATAGGAAATACAGATCATTATATAGTGATAGGAAATACAGATCATTATATAGTGATAGGAAATACAGATCATTATATAGTGATAGGAAATACAGATCATATATATATATAGTGATAGGAAATACAGATCATATATATATATAGTGATAGGAAATACAGATCATTATATAGTGATAGGAAATACAGATCATTATATAGTGATAGGAAATACAGATCATTATATATAGTGATAGGAAATACAGATCATATATATATAGAGATAGGAAATACAGATCATTATATATAGAGATAGGAAATACAGATCATATATATAGTGATAGGAAATACAGATCATTATATAGTGATAGGAAATACAGATCATTATATAGTGATAGGAAATACAGATCATATATATATAGTAATAGGAAATACAGATCATTATATATAGAGATAGGAAATACAGATCATTATATAGTGATAGGAAATACAGATCATTATATAGTGATAGGAAATACAGATCATTATATATAGTGATAGGAAATACAGATCATTATATAGTGATAGGAAATACAGATCATATATATATAGTGATAGGAAATACAGATCATTATATAGTGATAGGAAATACAGATCATTATATATAGTGATAGGAAATACAGATCATTATATATATAGTGATAGGAAATACAGATCATTATATATAGTGATAGGAAATACAGATCATTATATATAGTGATAGGAAATACAGATCATTATATATAGTGATAGGAAATACAGATCATTATATATAGTGATAGGAAATACAGATCATTATATATAGTGATAGGAAATACAGATCATTATATATAGTGATAGGAAATACAGATCATTATATAGTGATAGGAAATACAGATCATTATATATAGAGATAGGAAATACAGATCATTATATAGTGATAGGAAATACAGATCATTATATAGTGATAGGAAATACAGATCATTATATAGTGATAGGAAATACAGATCATTATATATAGTGATAGGAAATACAGATCATTATATAGTGATAGGAAATACAGATCATTATATAGTGATAGGAAATACAGATCATTATATAGTGATAGGAAATACAGATCATTATATATAGTGATAGGAAATACAGATCATATATATAGTGATAGGAAATACAGATCATTATATAGTGATAGGAAATACAGATCATTATAGTGATAGGAAATACAGATCATTATATAGTGATAGGAAATACAGATCATTATATATAGTGATAGGAAATACAGATCATATATATAGTGATAGGAAATACAGATCATTATATATAGTGATAGGAAATACAGATCATTATAGTGATAGGAAATACAGATCATTATATATAGTGATAGGAAATACAGATCATTATATATAGTGATAGGAAATACAGATCATTATATATAGTGATAGGAAATACAGATCATTATATATAGTGATAGGAAATACAGATCATTATATATAGTGATAGGAAATACAGATCATTATATATAGTGATAGGAAATACAGATCATTATAGTGATAGGAAATACAGATCATTATAGTGATAGGAACACAGATCAGGATCACTAGTGCACTGGAGACACATAGGTCACAAATAGGAAATTGCATTAAGTTACATTGGGGCACAGAAGGTTTGGGTTACATGGTTGAAATTGTTCTTGTTTGCTGAATGTTTTTGTAAAGAGACAAATCTGCAGTGTCTTCTGTGTAATGGATATGTTCATATTTCTGCTGTATTTTTTTTTACTGCTTCAAAGTATCCACAAAAACTTCTGTGCCCTATGCACAGATAATACCGCAGACTGCAGAAAAATCTAAACTGTACTGCTTCTTTAAGAAAACATAAAATGCACTTAAAAAACAAAAAATAGATTTATTAGGGTGTGTTCACACGAACAGGATCTGCTGCATGTTTTTTCTGCAGCTGATTTTGCTGCACATTGAAGTTAATGGGTAGCAAAATCAGCTGCAGAAAATATGCAGCAGATCCTGTATGTGTGAACACACCCTAATAAATCTTTTTTTTTAAGTGCATTTTATGTTTTTTTAAAGAAGCAGTACAGTTTTGATTTTTCTGCAGTCTGTGGTATTATCTGTGCCGCAGCTGGGGGACCCCCGGGATCATGCACACGGCACCCCGTTTGTAATCAGATTACTGATTACGGTTGACCGCAGGGCCGGCGGCGTGTGACGTCACGCCTCCGCACCCGTGTGACGTCACGCTCCGCCCCTCAATGCAAGCCTACGGGAGGGGGAGTGACAGCTGTCACGCCCCCGCCCGTAGGCTTGCATTGATGGGCGGGGCATGACGTCACACGCCGCCGGCCCTGCGGTCGACCATAATCAGACCCGGAGCGAACACGCTCCGGGTCTGATTACAAACGGGGTGCCGCGTGCATGAACCCGGGGGTCCCCAGCTGCGGTACTCCCGCCATCAGGCATCTTATCCCCTATCCTTTGGATAGGGGATAAGATGTTTAAGCACCGGAGTACCCCTTTAAACAGATTTGTAAATTACTTCTATTTAAAAATCTTAATCCTTCCAGTACTTATCAGCTGCTGTATGCTCCACAGGAAGTTCTTCTCTTTTTTCATTTCCTTTTTGTCTGACCACAGTGCTCTCTGCTGACACATCTGTCCATTTTAGGAACTGTCCAGAGTAAGATGAGGATTTGCTCCTACTCTGGACAGTTCCTAAAATGGACAAAGGTGTCAGCAGAGAGCAATGTGGTCAGACAGAAAGGAAATCCAAAAAGAAAAGAAACTTCCTGTGGACCATAACAGCAGCTGATAAGTACTGGAAGGATTAAGATTTTTTTTTAATAGAAGTAATTTACAAATCTAATTGAAAAATAAATATGTGTATCGGCAAATCTGTTTACAAATCTGTTTAACTTTCTGGCACCAGTTGATTTAAAAAAATATATATATATTTCCCACTGGAGTACCCCTTTAAAATAAAATGCACCCGAGGTCCCTGTGTGACCCGGACCTGGAATGTTTTCAGGATGAACATGACTTTATAAGGGGTTGGATGGTCAGAGAGGAAGGTCACACACCATGTATCCCCAGAAGACTACTGGAAACCATAATGATGGGTCAGATGTAGTGTTCAGCGCAAATATTCGAAAGGCAAATTTTTACTGCGAATAACGGCACTTTGCGATTTTGCAAATATTTAGAATATAGTGAGATATATTCGTAACAACGAATAATCGTTTTATTTTATGCTAATTTTTATGCTAATTTTTGGCAAATTTATGCAAATATCGGCGCTTCCAGACAGGGCACTGATCCCTCCCTTCTTTTTGGTGAAAGATATAATCGCTCATGCGCACTATGCAAATTTCAATACGAATTTCCCCATGGAAAAAACAAAAACAAAAGAATGAACATAGGGAATATGCGGATTTCGCGAACATAGGACAAATATTCATCCATATATTTGCGAAATATCGCAAATTCGAATATGGCCCCTGCCGCTCATCACTAGTCAGGGCCAAGAACCCAGTTGAACAGTGCTTTCCCAACCAGGGTACCTCCAGCTGTTGCAAAACTACAACTCCCAGCATGCCCGGACAGCCGTTGGCTGTCCAGGCATGCTGGGAGTTGTAGTTTTGCAACAGCTGGAGGTACACAGTTTGGAGACCACTGATACCATCAAAATCAGAATGGAAGGCGCCATGGCAGACATGAAGGCGTTGCTGCCACTTCTTTACCTACCAGGTACAGCTCCGTATACTTGCAGTGACTGCACCAGGTATCGCAACACGTTCCATTCACTTTATTGGTCCAGGCCGCAATAAATACCCACATGGTCACCTGATATGTAGCTGGATAACAACAGCCTTTTCTATTCGTTTCCCAGGAAGGTCAGGTCATAAACAGGTCTCTATTTACTCATCATATTATCTAGGTCTATGAAGGATGCATGGATGTAGCAGAGTGGAATTGGTTTAGTCATTGGAGCAACAGGTTCTAGTGGAAGTCCTATGCAACATCACATCTGTAGATTACGTCCTCACAGGATTATAATCTTTATAAGATGGACAGATACTGGTATATGAGAGTGACTGGGAAATAATGGAGCCGCACTGTATGTGTGGGTGTGAGTGGGTGGGTGTGTAGCCTGCAATTCTCTTGTCCCCACCAACTCACTGCAGATGAGACCCCGTCACACATCATGGCGGCTTTCCTAAATCAGACATGTATGCGCTTATGTGACCTCATATACAGAGAAGTCTTCTTATTAGGACGTCCTGGTGAGGGTAGGCTGCTGAACTGTGCAGGACAACGGGCATCCAATGAAAATGCCAGTGCATGTCCTGTAAGGATGTATTATTGTAAAGCAAGCTAGCAATGGGGGCAGGAGATAACTCAGGGTCGGTAAAGGATAAGTAATGTAATGTATGTACACAGTGACCTCACCAGCAGAATAGTGAGTACAGCTCTGGAGTATAATACAGGATATAACTCAGGATCAGTACAGGATAAGTAATGTAATGTATGTACACAGTGACCTCCCCAGCAGAATAGTGAGTACAGCTCTGGAGTATAATACAGGATATAACTCAGGATCAGTACAGGATAAGTAATGTAATGTATGTACACAGTGACCTCACCAGCAGAATAGTGAGTACAGCTCTGGTGTATAATACAGGATATAACTCAGGATCAGTACAGGATAAGTAATGTAATGTATGTACACAGTGACCTCACCAGCAGAATAGTGAGTACAGCTCTGGAGTATAATACAGGATATAACTCAGGATCAGTACAGGATAAGTAATGTAATGTATGTACACAGTGACCTCACCAGCGGAATAGTGAGTACAGCTCTGGAGTATAATACAGGATATAACTCAGGATCAGTACAGGATAAGTAATGTAATGTATGTACACAGTGACCTCACCAGCAGAATAGTGAGTACAGCTCTGGAGTATAATACAGGATATAACTCAGGATCAGTACAGGATAAGTAATGTAATGTATGTACACAGTGACCTCACCAGCAGAATAGTGAGTACAGCTCTGGAGTATAATACAGGATATAACTCAGGATCAGTACAGGATAAGTAATGTAATGTATGTACACAGTGACCTCACCAGCAGAATAGTGAGTACAGCTCTGGAGTATAATACTGGATATAACTCAGGATCAGTACAGGATAAGTAATGTAATGTATGTACACAGTGACCTCACCAGCAGAATAGTGAGTACAGCTCTGGAGTATAATACAGGATATAACTCAGGATCAGTACAGGATAAGTAATGTAATGTATGTACACAGTGACCTCACCAGCAGAATAGTGAGTACAGCTCTGGAGTATAATACAGGATATAACTCAGGGTCGGTACAGGATAAGTAATGTAATGTATGTACACAGTGATCTCACCAGCAGAATAGTGAGTACAGCTCTGGAGTATAATACAGGATATAACTCAGGATCAGTACAGGATAAGTAATGTAATGTATGTACACAGTGACCTCACCAGCAGAATAGTGAGTACAGCTCTGGAGTATAATACAGGATATAACTCAGGATCAGTACAGGATAAGTAATGTAATGTATGTACACAGTGACCCCACCTGCAGAATAGTGAGTACAGCTCTAGAGTATAATACAGGATATAACTCAGGATCAGTACCGGATAAGTAATATAATGTATGTACACAGTGACCTCACCAGCAGAATAGTGAGTGCAGCTCTGGAGTATAATACAGGATAAGTAATGTAATGTATTTACTCTGCTTCATTTGTAGGTTAATTCTCTGTGCAAACTGTATTAAATGTTGAACTTGGGACATAGACAGGTAAAGTAGGACTAGTGTAGGTGAAATATAGTCAGTGATACAATCTCTATCATTAGAAATGCTGCACGTACCGGTACACAATGCCTTTAGTGTGTAGGAACAGAAGCCCAACGGCTATTTCTGCTGCATAGAATCTGGAAGGAGAAAGAAAACAGAGTCACACGTTGCAAACAGCAAAACTGAGCGGATAGATCTCCGGGACCATATATTGCTCGGCAAACGTGAAATGACCTAAAAGTTACCAAAAACTGCTGTTCTTTATTATATTCCATCTCTGGTACAGCTGGGTAACAAGGAATAAAGGGCACCCAATCATTTCGTATAGCAAACCGGCGAAGTTAGTCAATGCAACTGAAAGAAGGGTGGCGCTGTTTTTGGAAGACTAGCCATGTTTTTCTTTTATTGTAAAACCCCTTATAAAAGGGTACTCCGTACCTTAAAAATAAACCCCTATCCGCATTGGGTTCGACCTCTAGGACCCCTGCAATCTCCAGATCCCCCACGTTCTTAATCCTCCCTTGTTCCATTAGGACCCGCATATCGAGCTCAGCTTGAGACCATAATACTTACACTGCGTGTGGTTCCTTAAATCTTCCAACTTGTTGGATCTGGTACATGAGGTCCCCTCCGTTGACAAATTCCATCACAAAATAGAGGCGATCCTGCAAAAAAAGATCACAAAAACAACGTGCAAATATCAGCGTCAAGAAGGCGCAATATACAGGTCTAGAGAAGTTGCAGAACTAAAGCTCGCAGCATAGTTTTTGTATTGATTGACAACCATTCTATGATTAGGAGTCCAGTGGGCGGTCCTAGTGATTAGGAGCCTTTCCCAGTACAAGCGTGCCTAAACAGACAGCTGTCAATCACTGATAAGGACCGCCCACTGGACTCCTAAGCCTAGAATAAGCTGAGATTTCACATCAATGTTGTCCAACACAACTATATATCTTCTCAGCTCCTCTTGCTCTTTAATAGTGGTCTCCAAGCTGTGTTGCAAAACTACAACTCCCAGCATGCCCGGACAGCCAACCATGATGGGGGTTGTAGTTTTGCAACAGCTGGAGGTGGGAAAACAGGTTGGGAAACACTGCTCTAGAGACTGAAGAACCCCCAAAAGATCCACAAGGTACCCATTAGTAGCCATAAATAATGGGAGAATGACACATGTCTAGAGTAGTTGCAAAACTACAACTCTCAGCATAGCTATTGTATTGATTGACAACCATTCTACGATTAGGAGTCCAGTGGGTGGTGCTAATGATCGGCAGCCTTCCCTGGTACAAATGTGCATAAACAGAGAGTTGTCAATCACTGCTTAGGACCGCCCATAGGACGAGATTTCAAATCAATGTTAGACTACAGAACTATATATCTTCTCAGCTCCTCTTGCTCTTAAAGGGGTACTCTGGCGGAAATTATTATTTTTTTAAATAAACTGGTGCGAGAAAGTTAAACAGATTTGTAAATTACTTCAATTAAACATCTTAATTCTTCCAGTACTTATTAGCTGCTGAATACTACAGAGGAAATTATTTTCTTTTTGGACCACAGAGCTCTCTGCTGACATCACGAGCACAGTGCTCTCTGCTGACATCTCTGTCCATTTTAAGAACTGTCCAGAGCAGGAGAAAATCCCCATAGAAAACAGATGCTGCTCTGGACAGTTCCTAAAATGGACAGAGATGTCAGCAGAGAGCACTGTGGTCATGATGTCAGCAGAGAGCTCTGTGTTCCAAAAAGAAAAGAATTTCCTCTGTAGTATTCAGCAGCTAATAAGTACTGGAAGGATTGAGATTTTTTAACAGAAGTAATTTACAAATCTTTTTAACTTTCTGGCACCTGTTGATTTAAAAAGAAAACGTTTTCCACCGGAGTACCCCTTTAATAGTGGTCTCCAAACTGTGTTGCAAAACTACAACTTCCAGCATGCCCGGACAGCCGTTGGCTGTCCGGGCATGCTTGGAGTTGCAGCTTTGCAACAACACAGGTTGGGAGACAAGAGATCAGAGAACAAGCTCCACTTGGTACGCATTAGTAGCCATAAATTTGGGGAGAATTGGTTCAAGAAGGCCAAAAAAAAACTCTTCCCGGCACAGATGCCACCCTATATAGCATTATCACGAAAAACCCACATTAAAGGGGAGGCCGGGATTCCAATTCAAATCAATTCACAAAAACCCAGGGCACTAAATCCCCTTCTTAAACCTTCCCTGTAAAATGTTACTTTCATTACCTATCTATATTTAAATAATAAATGGTGACCAATAAAGATGTTAACATCTTTATTGGTCATCATTTATTATTTTAATATAGATAATATTATTATTTTAATATAGATAGGTAATAAAAGTTAAGTTTTATAGGGAAGGTTTAAGAAGGGGATTTAATGCACTGGGCTTTTTGAGAATTGACCATATATAGCAGTGGCAGAAGTTGGCACCAGCCATTGACGTCTTACCATCGTCTGGAAGCACGAGTGCAGCTGCGTGAGGAACGGAGGCTTCCCGCCGAGGGCCAGCACCCTCTTCTCCACCATTGTGCATTCAACATCATCGTCCTGAATCACCACATCTTTCTTCAGGATCTTTATTGCATACAGCTCGTCGGTCCCCTTCCTTTCCGCCAGGATAACCTGTGATTGGAGGAGGAGACGCTATGAGCGCGAAGCCTCGAGAACGAACACGGTTTGTTTTGCATCTATCTCCGATGAGGAGGAGACGGCGGCGGCGGGATGTTAGAAATGCATTGGGCTTTTATAGGACCATTAAACCAGAAAATTGAAATGTTACGATGGGAATCCGAGAGTTATGATACATTGTTCTAGCGCCTTCTAAAAAGCAATACTACCAAAATAAGATGCAGCCATGGCGACAATAGCTAAAGAATTAAAATGCAGGTGCAAACTGAAAGAGCACTCCCCCCCCCCCCCCCCCCCCTCCCATGGAGCGGTGGAGAAGCAGGAGTCATTGTGCTGGGCTCTATTCCTCAGGGGTATGACTATGACAATGGGGGAGCTTTACTCAATTAGGGTACATTCCCACACGGCGTATTTGCTGCGTATTTGCTGCTGCGTATTTAATTTTCTCTGTTGAAGTCAATGGGTAGGAAAATACGCAGCACCAAATACGCAGCAAATACGCAGCAAAATACGCCGTGTGGGAACGTACCCTTAAAGTGGTGGATGTGGAGAATTTTCTGGGAATTTTTAAATATCCTACTGCTTGACCAATGTCATGGTAAAGTATGATTTAACTGTCTGGCAGGCAGGTGCAGAGAATAGTGAGTTAAAGGGGTTATCCAGGAAAAAACTTATATATATATATATATATATATATATATATATATATATATATATAAAAATCAACTGGCTCCAGAAAATTAAACAGATTTGTAAATTACTTCTATTAAAAAAATCTTAATCCTTTCAGTACTTATGAGCTTCTGAAGTTAAGGTTCTTCTTTTCTGTCTAAGTCCTCTCTGATGACACGTGTCTCGGGAACCGCCCAGTTTAGAAGCAAATCCCCATAGCAAACCTCTTCTAAACTGGGCGATTCCCGAGACACGTCATCAGAGAGCACTTAGACAGAAAAGAACAACCTTAACTTCAGCAGCTCATAAGTACTGAAAGGATTACAATTTTTTAATAGAAGTAATTTACAAATCTGTTTAACTTTCTGGAGCCAGTTGATATATATATAAAAAAAAGTTTTATTCCTGGATAACCCCTTTAAGTGTGTGGGGGGGGGGGGAGAGAGAGAAGACATCAGTGAGGGGATAGGAAGAGGGTATGTCAGCGCTGCTGGAGTGAGAAGTTCATGGAGGATGATCAGCCTATTACTGCTGGAGCTTCAGGAGACCGGAAAAGCTGGGTGGCACGCATACTGCGTGCCACCCAGCTTTTCCAGTCTCCTGAAAAGCTCCAAAATGGCTCCAATAAGACTGTACTCCCTTCAGGAGACTGTAAAAACTGGGTGGCTGCTTTTCCTCTCCCACAAGGTTCAGGTAGAAAGACTGGGCAGTGTCGGGTACTCAACTACTATGGAATAAAAAGATTTAAAAAAAAACAGACAGGCCAGGAAAGCCCATGGGTCCTCTTTAAGGAGCGGACTAAAGACAAGGGAGAAAGAAGAAGAATATAGAAATGATTTATTCTAATGAATTGGCGACAGAACAGTAACAGAGAAGGAGAGGAGATCACAGCAGGGGGGGAGGGGGTGTTAGTGTTTTTTATTTGTTTTTTGTTTTATTCCTTTATATTTTCAATACCCCACAGTCAAGATAACATTTATGCCTCTAGGAGAAACTAAATTACTTTTTTTTTTTTTTTTAATATAACAAAATTAAATAAAAAATTAAAAAACACAAATCAGTTTAACAACCACAAATTTACTACAAAACCGCGTAATTCAACATAAAATTTTAGCAGCGGTAATATAAGCAGAGAGTAATCGGGGTCACAACAGAAGAGGAGAGGGAGTGACAAGGGCGGCTGCCAACGTGCGACTAGCTCTCATACGGAAAGACAATGAGCCCATCTTGTGCAGGTGAGGAGCGGCGGATAATGATGGCTCGCAGCCCCGCGTCCCGTGCTAATTTGCATATTTATTATGTTCTGTCACTCGATCCGCTCGCGTCGCACACACGCCTTTTAATAATGTTTTCCTTTATGTTTGCTCAATTAAAAAAAGAAAAAGAGAATCTGGGAAAAAAGTGCTGCCATTCTTCCCCACCCCAGCTGCCGCCAGCCTCCCCCGGCTGGCAGATTAGGTGCGCGCCGGCTGCAATAAACAGGACAAGCTCTGCTGATGAATGCGCTCGCCGCCTTTGTTTAGCCACATTAAAGTGCTACAATTGTAGCAAGTCGGCGTGGACCCGCTCTTTCATGGTATAGGCTCTTTAACTCTTTGCAGGAGGGGACTGCACCATATATATATATATATATATATATATATATATGTATATATAATTTTTTTTTATTATTATAATTTTTTAATACAAAATTTTAGCAGCCCTGATTTATTTTTTTATTTTAATAAAGTTTATTTCAATTTAAAAATCCTCATTCCAAAGTGAACAGATGCGGGTTCAGCGGAGAACACAATTACCATATGTAAATGTATACATCTCATTAGGGAAACATCTCCCCCACCCCCCAAATACATCAAGAAGGTAGACGGAAACAGAAAATGAGAATTTTCTGGAAAAAAACAGGTGTTGCCGACTAAGCGAGACAAACTCTTTTCACGCACGTACGGTATGGAAGAAGCAACATATCGTGTAAACCTCCATCTTTTAAAGAGACATTTTTATATAGAAGTAAATGCACTGTAAGCAATTGCCTTATACATAGTGGGTAAGTGCACTGTAAGCAGTTGTCTTATACATAGTGGGTAAGTGCACTGTATGCAATTGCCTTATACATAGTGGGTATGTGCACTGTAAGCAGTTGTCTTATGCAAAGTAGATACGTGCACTGTAAGCAATTGTCATATATAGTGAGTAAGTGCACTGTAAGCAGTTGTCTTATGCATAGTAGCCAAGTGCACAGTAGGCAATTGTCATATATAGTAAGTGCACTGTAAGCAATTGTCTTATACATAGTAGTTAAGTGCACTGTAGCAATTGTCATATATAGCGAGTAAGTGCACTGTAAGCAATTGTCTTATACATAGTTGGTAAGTGCACTGTAATCAATTGTCTTATACATAGCAGCTATGTGCACTGTAAGCAACTGTTTTATATATAGTGAGTAAGTGCACTTTAAGCAGTTGTCTTATGCATAGTAGCTAAGTGCAATGTAAGCATTTGTCACATATAGTAAGTGCACTGTAAGCAATTGTGTTATACATAGTAGCTAAGTGCACTGTAGAAATTGTCATATATAGAGAGTAAGTGCACTGTAAGCAATTGCCTTATACATAGTGGGTAACTGCACTGTAAGCAATTGTCTTATACATAGCAGCTATGTGCACTGTAAGCAATTGTCTTATACATAGGAGGCAAGTGCACTCTAAGCAGTTGTCCTATACCTAGTAGGTAATCCACTGTAAGCAATTGTCTTATACATAGTGGGTAAGTGCACTGTAAGCAACTACAAAACTTCCAGCATGGTGGGAGTTGTAGTTTTGCAGTTTGGAGACCACTGCTTTGTGCAAAACTACAATTTCCAGCATGCCGTACAGCCATATACACACACACACACACACATATACATTTACATATACACTGCTCAAAAAAATAAAGGGAACACTAAGATAACACATCCTAGATCTGAATGAATGAACTAATCGTATGAAATACTTTCGTCTTTACATAGTTGAATGCGCTGACAACAAAATCACACAAAAATTATCAATGGAAATCAAATGTATCAACCCATGGAGGTCTGGATATGGAGTGACACTCAAAATCACAGTGGAAAACCTCACTACAGGCTGATCCAACTTTATGTAATGTCCTTAATACAAGTCACAATGAGGCTCAGTAGTGTGTGTGGCCTCCACGTGCCCGTATGACCTCCCTACAATGCCTGGGTATGCTCCTGATGAGGTGGGGGAAGGTCTACTGAGGGATGTCCTCCCAGACCTGG
Source organism: Hyla sarda (assembly GCF_029499605.1). Lineage (NCBI taxonomy): Eukaryota > Metazoa > Chordata > Amphibia > Anura > Hylidae > Hyla > Hyla sarda. The sequence goes on from NC_079196.1 coordinate 208,920,147, forward strand.
ACTAAAGCATCCGCCAACTCCTGGACAGTCTGTGGTGGATGGAGCGAGACATGATGTCCCAGATGTGCTAAATAGGATTCAGGTCTGGGGAACGGACGGTCCAGTCCATAGCATCAATGCCTTCCTCTTGCAGGAACTGCTGACACACTCCAGCCACATGAGGTCTAGCATTGTCTTGCATTAGGAGGAACCCAGGGCCAACCGCACCAGCATATGGTCTCACAGGGGTCTGAGGATCTCATCTCGGTACCTAATGGCAGTCAGGCTACCTCTGGCAAGCACATGGAGGGCTGTGTGACCCTCCAAAGAAATACCACGCCACACCATTACTGACCCACCGCCAAACCGGTCATGCTGGAGGATGTTGCAGGCAGTACAATGTTCTCCACGGGGTCTTCAGACTCTGCCACGTCTGTCACATGTGCTCAGTGTGAACCTGAATCTACTTCCAGAAACGTGAATGTGAAAATATACGTCCAGGAGCGGGGCTGTGAAAATATACGTCCAGGGGCGGGGCTGTGAGAATATACATCCAGGGGTGGGGCTGTGAGAACATACGTCCAGGGGCGGGGCTGTGAGAATATACGTCCAGGACCGGGGCTGTGAGAACATACGTCCAGGGGCGGGGCTGTGAGAATATACATCCAGGGGTGGGGCTGTGAGAACATACGTCCAGGGGCGGGGCTGTGAGAATATACATCCAGGAGCGGGGCTGTGAGAATATACATCCAGGGGCGCGGCTGTGAGAATATACGTCCAGGAGCGGGGCTGTGAGAATATACGTCCAGGAGCGGGGCTGTGAGAATATACATCCAGGAGCGGGGCTGTTAAAATAAATGTCCAGGGGTGGGGCTGTGAGAATATACATCCAGGGGCGGGGCTGTGAGAATATACATCCAAGAGCGGGGCTGTGAGAATATACGTCCAGGAGCGGGGCTGTGAGAATATACGTCCAGGGGCGGGGCTGTGAGAATATACGTCCAGGGGCGGGGCTGTGAGAATATACATCCAGGGGCGGGGCTGTGAGAATATACGTCCAGGGGCGGGGCTGTGAGAATATACGTCCAGGGGCGGGGCTGTGAGAATATACGTCCAGGAACGGGGCTGTGAGAATATACGTCCAGGGGTGGGGCTGTGAGAATATACGTCCAGGGGTGGGGCTGTGAGAATATACATCCAGATGCGGGTATGTGAGACTATACGTCCAGGAGCGGGGCTGTGAGAATATACGTCCAGGGGCGGGGCTGTGAGAATATATGTCCAGGAGCGGGGCTGTGAGAATATACATCCAGGAGCGGGGCTGTTAAAATAAATGTCCAGGGGTGGGGCTGTGAGAATATACATCCAGGGGCGGGGCTGTGAGAATATACATCCAAGAGCGGGGCTGTGAGAATATACGTCCAGGAGCGGGGCTGTGAGAATATACGTCCAGGGGCGGGGCTGTGAGAATATACGTCCAGGGGCGGGGCTGTGAGAATATACGTCCAGGGGCGCGGCTGTGAGAATATACGTCCAGGGGCGGGGCTGTGAGAATATACGTCCAGGGGCGGGGCTGTGAGAATATACGTCCAGGGGCGGGGCTGTGAGAATATACGTCCAGGGGCGGGGCTGTGAGAATATACGTCCAGGGGCGGGGCTGTGAGAATATACGTCCAGGAACGGGGCTGTGAGAATATACGTCCAGGGGTGGGGCTGTGAGAACATACGTCCAGATGCGGGTATGTGAGACTATACGTCCAGGAGCGGGGCTGTGAGAATATACGTCCAGGGGCGGGGCTGTGAGAATATACGTCCAGGAGCGGGGCTGTGAGAATATACATCCAGGAGCGGGGCTGTGAGAATATACATCCAGGAGCGGGGCTGTGAGAATATACGTCCAGGGGCGGGGCTGTGAGAATATACGTCCAGGGGCGGGGCTGTGAGAATATACGTCCAGGGGCGGGGCTGTGAGAATATACGTCCAGGGGCGGGGCTGTGAGAATATACGTCCAGGGGCGGGGCTGTGAGAATATACGTCCAGGGGCGGGGCTGTGAGAATATACGTCCAGGTGCGGGGCTGTAAGAATATACGTCCAGGGGCGGGGCTGTGAGAATATACGTCCAGAGGAGGGGCTGTGAGAATATACATCCAGGAGCGGGGCTGTGAGAATATACGTCCAGGGGCGGGGCTGTGAGAATATACATCCAGGAGCGGGGCTGTGAGAATATACGTCCAGGAGAGGGGCTGTGAGAATATACATCCAGGGGCGGGGCTGTGAGAATATACATTCAGGAGCGGGGCTGTGAGAATATACATCCAGGGGCGGGGCTGTGAGAATATACGCCCAGGGGCGGGGCTGTGAGAATATACGCCCAGGAGCGGGGATGTGAGAATATACGCCCAGGAGCGGGGCTGTGAGAATATAAGTCCAGGGGCGGGGCTGTGAGAATATACGCCCAGGGGCGGGGCTGTGAGAATATACATCCAGGGGCGGGGGCTGTGAGAATATACATCCAGGAGCGGGGCTGTGAGAATATACATCCAGGGGCGGGGCTGTGAGAATATACATCCAGGGGCGGGGCTGTGAGAATATACGTCCAGGGGCGGGGCTGTGAGAATATACGTCCAGGAGCGGGGCTGTGAGAATATACGTCCAGGAGCGGGGCTGTGAGAATATACGTCCAGATGCGGGTCTGTGAGAATATACGTCCAGAGGAGGGGCTGTGAGAATATACATCCAGGAGCGGGGCTGTGAGAATATACATCCAGGAGCGGGGCTGTGAGACTATACATCCAGGGGCGGGGCTGTGAGAATATACGTCCAGAGGAGGGGCTGTGAGAATATACATCCAGGAGCGGGGCTGTGAGAATATACGTCCAGGGGCGGGGCTGTGAGAATATACGTCCAGGGGCGGGGCTGTGAGAATATACGTCCAGGAGCGGGGCTGTGAGAATATACGTCCAGGGGCGGGGCTGTGAGAATATACGTCCAGGAGCGGGGCTGTGAGAATATACATCCAGGGGCGGGGCTGTGAGAATATACATCCAGGAGCGGGGCTGTGAGAATATACATCCAGGGGCGGGGCTGTGAGAATATACGTCCAGGAGCGGGGCTGTGAGAATATACGTCCAGGGGCGGGGCTGTGAGAATATACGTCCAGGAGCGGGGCTGTGAGAATATACATCCAGGAGCGGGGCTGTGAGAATATACGTCCAGGGGCGGGGCTGTGAGAATATACATCCAGGAGCGGGGCTGTGAGAATATACATCCAGGGGCGGGGCTGTGAGAATATACATCCAAGGGCGGGGCTGTGAGAATATACGTCCAGGAGCGGGGCTGTGAGAATATACGTCCAGGGGCAGGGCTGTGAGAATATACATCCAGGGGCGGGGCTATGAGAATATACATCCAGGAGCGGGGCTGTGAGAATATACATCCAGGAGAGGGGCTGTGAGAATATACATTCAGGAGAGGGGCTGTGAGAATATACATCCAGGAGAGGGGCTGTGAGAATATACGTCCAAGGGCGGGGCTGTGAGAATATACGTCCAGGAGCGGGGCTGTGAGAATATACGTCCAGGGGCAGGGCTGTGAGAATATACATCCAGGGGCGGGGCTGTGAGAATATACATCCAGGAGCGGGGCTGTGAGAATATACATCCAGGAGCGGGGCTGTGAGAATATACATCCAGGAGCGGGGCTGTGAGAATATACATCCAGGAGCGGGGCTGTGAGAATATACATCCAGGAGAGGGGCTGTGAGAATATACATCCAGGGGCGGGGCTGTGAGAATATACATCCAGGGGCGGGGCTGTGAGAATATACATCCAGGGGCGGGGCTGTGAGAATATACGTCCAGGAGCGGGGCTGTGAGAATATACATCCAGGAGCGGGGCTGTGAGAATATACGACCAGGAGCGGGGCTGTGAGAAAATACGTCCAGGGGCGGGGCTGTGAGAATATACGTCCAGGGGCGGGGCTGTGAGAATATACGTCCAGGAGCGGGGCTGTGAGAATATACGTCCAGGGGCGGGGCTGTGAGAATATACGTCCAGGGGCGGGGCTGTGAGAATATACGTCCAGGGGCGGGGCTGTGAGAATATACGTCCAGGGGCGGGGCTGTGAGAATATACGTCCAGGGGCGGGGCTGTGAGAATATACGTCCAGGGGCGGGGCTGTGAGAATATACGTCCAGGGGCGGGGCTGTGAGAATATACGTCCAGGGGCGGGGCTGTGAGAATATACGTCCAGGGGCGGGGCTGTGAGAATATACGTCCAGGGGCGGGGCTGTGAGAATATACGTCCAGGGGCGGGGCTGTGAGAATATACGTCCAGGGGCGGGGCTGTGAGAATATACATCCAGGGGCGGGGCTGTGAGACTATACGTCCAGGGGCGGGGCTGTGAGACTATACATCCAGGGGTGGGGCTGTGAGAATATACATCCAGGAGCGGGGCTGTGAGAATATACATCCAGGGGCGGGGCTGTGAGAATATACATCCAGGAGCGGGGCTGTGAGAATATACATCCAGGAGCGGGGTTGTGAGAATATACGTCCAGGGGCGGGGCTGTGAGAATATACATCCAGGGGCGGGGCTGTGAGAATATACATCCAGGAGCGGGGCTGTGAGAATATACATCCAGGAGCGGGGCTGTGAGAATATACGTCCAGGGGCGGGGCTGTGAGAATATACATCCAGGGGCGGGGCTGTGAGAATATACATCCAGGGGCGGGGCTGTGAGAATATACATCCAGGGGCGGGACTGTGAGAATATACATCCAGGGGCGGGGCTGTGAGAATATACATCCAGGGGCGGGGCTGTGAGAATATACATCCAGGAGCGGGGCTGTGAGAATATACGTCCAGGGGCGGGGCTGTGAGAATATACGTCCAGGGGCGGGGCTGTGAGAATATACATCCAGGGGCGGGGCTGTGAGAATATACATCCAGGGGCGGGACTGTGAGAATATACATCCAGGGGCGGGGCTGTGAGAATATACATCCAGGGGCGGGGCTGTGAGAATATACATCCAGGGGCGGGGCTGTGAGAATATACATCCAGGGGCGGGGCTGTGAGAATATACATCCAGGGGCGGGGCTGTGAGAATATACATCCAGGGGTGGGGCTGTGAGACTATACATCCAGGAGAGGGGCTTCGGCTGTCCGGGCATGCTGGGAGTTGTAGTTTCGCAACAGCCGGAGCGCCACAGGATCAGTCTGCTTTCTTTCAACATGACAGGTTGAAAATGTAAGATTATAAATAAGATAATGAACAGTAGACAAAGAGAAGGGGAGAGGAGGGGGATGAAGCTGCAGAATACGGCTGCGTATTTTCTGCTAATCTGGCAAGGAATCCTGGATTAGCAGTTGCCAATAAAATTTTGTCTGCAAGTGTAAGCCACCGAAGCCGTCTGCGGAGAGGTGGAAGGACATCCCTTGACTTGTGTTTTTATAAGACAACAATACGCGACGTGTTTCTTTGGCGCTGTGTTTCCTAACAAAGGATGCAGGAGCAGCGCAGGAAACCATTTAAATTCATCACCTCGGTGGATTTCAATGGATTGTGTTTCTAGGCCCGGTGGGTGTTCAGGGGTCAAGTGAACAGCACAGTCCAGAGAGCGTATTGGTATTTATTTCTTGAGCTGCGCGCTCCTCTTACCCTCGCGCAGGACTGCTGCTGAGAAGGACGGCTCTCAAACAGAAAGGAGCCAAAGGGGGTTATATCTCTCCGCAGCAAGAAGGAAGAATGCCGGCAACTAAAAAGGGGAGGATGAGGGAGAAAACCAGTAATAGGAGAGGGGAGAGGAGACAGATGATGAGGATACTAATAAAAGGAAAAAGAACGCACAAGAGAAAGGCAGAAGAAATAGAGAGAGAACGCAAGGGAGAGAGAGAGTGGATAAAGAAAGAAAGGGAGGATGTGCACACTCAAAGGAAAGTGAGAGCACACAAGAGATAGAGGGGGAGTTCACACTCAAAGGAGAGAGAGAGAGAGAGAGAGAGAGAGAGAGAGAGAGAGCACACAAGAGATCGAGGGGGAGTGCACACTCATAGGAGAGAAAAAGAGGGTGTGCACGCTCAAAGGATAGAAAAATAGGGTGTACACGCTTAAAGGATAGAGAGAGTGCATGCTCTAAAGGAGAGAAAGAGAGAGGGTGTGCACACTGAAAGAAGAGATAGTGGTAAGAGTAAAAGAGAGAACACATGGGGAGAGAAAGAAAGGAGAAGGAGAAAAAGAGATGGAGAGAGAGAAAGAAAGAAAAAGAAAGAAAGAACGAGAGAGTAATAGGGAGAGAGATAAAGAGAGATCATAAGAGAGACAGAGATAAGAGAGAGAGAGAGAGAGAGAGAGAGAGAGAGAGAGAGAGAGAGAGAGAGAGAGAGAGAAGGTAAATACACTGTTCAAAAAAATAAAGGGAACACTAAGACAACACATCCTAGATCTGAATGAATGAACTAATCGTATGAAATACTTTCGTCTTTACAAAGTTGAATGTGCGGAGAACAAAATCACACAAAAATGATCAATGGAAATCAAATGTATCAACCCCATGGAGGTCTGGATATGGAGTCACACTCAAAATCACAGTGGAAAACCCCAGTACAGGCTGATCCAACTTTATGTAATGTCCTTAATACAAGTCACAATGAGGCTCAGTAGTGTGTGTGGCCTCCACGTGCCCGTATGACCTCCCTACAACGCCTGGACATGATCCTGATGAGGTGAAGGATGGTCTACTGAGGGATGTCCTCCCAGACTGTGGTGCAACGTGGCATTGGTGGATGGAGCGAGACATGATGTCCCAGATGTGCTCAATCGGATTCAGGTCTGGGGAACGGGCGGTCAGTCCATAGCATCAATGCCTTCCTCTTGTAGGAACTGCTGACACACTCCAGCTACATGAGGTCTAGCATTGTCTTGCATTAGGAGGAACCCAGGGCCAACCGCACCAGCATATGGTCTCACAAGGGGCCTGAGGATCTCATCTCGGTACCTAATGGCAGTCAGGCTACCTCTGGCAAGAACATGGAGGGCTGTGCGGCCACCCAAAGAAATGACACCCCACACCATTACTGACCCACCGCCAAACCGGTCATGCTGGAGGATGTTGCAGGCAGCAGAACGTTCTCCACGGCGTCTCCAGACTGTGACAGTCTGTCACATGTGCTCAGTGTGACCCTCCTTTCATCTGTGAAGAGCACAGGGCGCCAGTGGCGAATTTGCCAATCTTGGTGTTCTCTGGCAAATGCCAAACGTCCTGCACGGTGTTGGGCTGTAAGCGCAACCCCCACCTGTGGACGGGAGGCCCTCATACCGCCCTCATGGAGTCTGTTTCTGACTGTTTGAGTGGACATTTGTGGCCTGCTGGAGGTCATTTTGCAGGGCTCTGGCAGTGCTCCTCCTGCTCCTCCTTGCACAAAGGCGCCGGTAGCGGTCCTGCTGCTGGGTTGTTGCCCCCCAAGGCCTCCTCCACATCTCCTGATGTACTGGCCGGTCTCCTGGTAGCGCCTCCATGCTCTGGACACTACGCTGACAGACCCAGCAAACCTTCTTGCCACAGCTCGCATTGATGTGCCATCCTGGATGAACTGCACTACCTGAGCCACTCATGTTACCACTAGAGTGAAAGCACCGCCACCTGTTGTCTGTTCCATGTGAAATTGATTGTCAGTCAGCGTTCTTCCTGAGTGGACAGTGGGATTTCACAGTGTCATTGACTTGGAGTTACATTGTGTTGTTTAAGTGTTCCCTTTATTTTGTTTGAGCAGTGTAGACAGATAGATAGATATGAGATAGATCGATGGATAGATAGATAAAATCCAGAGAGACAGGGGTGTATTCTTATGTGGGAGGAAGTGGAAAGCATGAGATGGGACATACAAAGAAAAATGAAGGAGAGTGAACAAGATAGACAAAAGAAGAGAAAGGGAACACTACGGAATGAACGCTGAATTTCTGCTTGCCGAATTTAGCGAGCGGAGATTCAGCCTGGTAGCCGCCGTCAGCTGAAGATCCCCGCGGCACTGCCCCGTCATCATTGATAGCTATGCAGTGCTCATGTAATTTTGCACAAAGGATGAACATGTTCATTCTCTGTGCGGAACAATTTCAGCGGCAGAATTTTCCTCCGCTAAAATTGCTCAATGTGAACAGGTCTCGCGGAAACCAATTCACACTGATGTAAAAGTTGACCGTGCGGAATTCCGCGGGAATTGCGTAGTGTGAACATACCCTTAGAGGAAAGAGAGAGTGCAAGAAAGGGAACACATACAGACAAGGGAAAATGTAAAGAAGAAATAAAAGTGTGCAAAGAGAAGAGAAAGTATATAGAAAGAAAGCGTGTGAGTGCTCAGAGGAAAAAGCTCATTTGAGACCACTCAAGACAGTGAGTGCTCAGTGGAGAAAGAAGAGTAAGAAAACAGGGTGCACTCAGGGGATAAAGAAGAAAAGTCTGCAAACCCATCGGAGAGTAAGGGAGCATGAAAAAAAGAGAGAGAGCATGCACTCAAAGGAGATTGAGATAAAGAGAGAGTGCAGAGAAGAATGAGAGATCCAAGTGTACACTCTGAAAATGGTCAGAGAGCGCACACTCAGAGCATAAAAGTAGTGAGATAGCAAGGGAGACAAACCACATGACAGAGAAGACAGTGAGTGGGCTCAGAGGAGGGGGAGCACAGATGAGTGGGCTCAGAGAAGGGGGACCACAGATGAGTGGGCTCAGAGGAGGGGGAGTACAGATGAGTGGGCTCAGAGGAGGGGGAGCACAGATGAGTGGGCTCAGAGGAGGGGGAGCACAGATGAGTGGGCTCAGAGGAGGGGGAGTACAGATGAGTGGGCTCAGAGGAGGGGGAGCACAGATGAGTGGGCTCAGAGGAGGGGGAGCACAGATGAGTGGGCTCAGAGGAGGGGAGTACAGATGAGTGGGCTCAGAGGAGAGGGAGCACAGATGAGTGGGCTCAGAGGAGGGGAGTACAGATGAGTGGGCTCAGAGGAGGGGAGTACAGATGAGTGGGAGCACAGATGAGTGGGCTCAGAGGAGGGGGAGCACAGATGAGTGGGCTCAGAGGAGGGGGAGCACAGATGAGTGGGCTCAGAGGAGGGGAGTACAGATGAGTGGGCTCAGAGGAGAGGGAGCACAGATGAGTGGGCTCAGAGGAGGGGAGTACAGATGAGTGGGCTCAGAGGAGGGGAGTACAGATGAGTGGGAGCACAGATGAGTGGGCTCAGAGGAGGGGGAGCACAGATGAGTGGGCTCAGAGGAGGGGGAGCACAGATGAGTGGGCTCAGAGGAGGGGGAGCACAGATGAGTGGGCTCAGAGGAGGGGGAGCACAGATGAGTGGGCTCAGAGGAGGGGGGAGCACAGATGAGTGGGCTTAGAGGAGGGGGAGAACAGATGAGTAGGCTCAGAGGAGGGAGAGAACAGATGAGTGGGCTCAGAGGAGTGGGCTCAGAGGAGAGGGAGCACAGATGAGTGGGCTCAGAGGAAAGGGAGTACAGATGAGTGGGCTCAGAGGAGGGGGAGCACAGATGAGTGGGCTCAGAGGAGGGGAGAGTACAGATGAGTGGGCTCAGAGGAGGGGAGCACAGATGAGTGGGCTCAGAGAAGGGGGACCACAGATGAGTGGGCTCAGAGGAGGGGGAGTACAGATGAGTGGGCTCAGAGGAGGGGGAGCACAGATGAGTGGGCTCAGAGGAGGGGGAGCACAGATGAGTGGGCTCAGAGGAGGGGGAGTACAGATGAGTGGGCTCAGAGGAGGGGGAGCACAGATGAGTGGGCTCAGAGGAGGGGGAGCACAGATGAGTGGGCTCAGAGGAGGGGAGTACAGATGAGTGGGCTCAGAGGAGAGGGAGCACAGATGAGTGGGCTCAGAGGAGGGGAGTACAGATGAGTGGGCTCAGAGGAGGGGAGTACAGATGAGTGGGAGCACAGATGAGTGGGCTCAGAGGAGGGGGAGCACAGATGAGTGGGCTCAGAGGAGGGGGAGCACAGATGAGTGGGCTCAGAGGAGGGGGAGCACAGATGAGTGGGCTCAGAGGAGGGGGAGCACAGATGAGTGGGCTCAGAGGAGGGGGGAGCACAGATGAGTGGGCTTAGAGGAGGGGGAGAACAGATGAGTAGGCTCAGAGGAGGGAGAGAACAGATGAGTGGGCTCAGAGGAGTGGGCTCAGAGGAGAGGGAGCACAGATGAGTGGGCTCAGAGGAAAGCGAGTACAGATGAGTGGGCTCAGAGGAGGGGGAGCACAGATGAGTGGGCTCAGAGGAGGGGGAGTACAGATGAGTGGGCTCAGAGGAGGGGGGAGTATAGATAATTGGGCTCAGAGGAGGGGAGTACAGATGAGTGGACTCAGAGGAGGGGGAGTACAGATGAGTGGGCTCAGAGGCGGGGGAGTACAGATGAGTGGGCTCAGAGGAGGGGGAGTACAGATGAGTGGGCTCAGAGGAGGGAAGTACAGATGAGTGGGCTCAGAGGAGGGAAGTACAGATGAGTGGGCTCAGAGGAGGGGAGTACAGATGAGTGGACTCAGAGAAGGGGGAGTACAGATGAGTGGGCTCAGAGGAGGAGAGAGTACAGATGAGTGGGCTCAGAGAAGGGGGAGTACAGATGAGTGGGCTCAGAGGAGGGGGAGTACAGATGAGTGGGCTCAGAGGAGGGGGAGTACAGATGAGTGGGCTCAGAGGAAAGGGAGTACAGATGAGTGGGCTCAGAGGAGGAGAGAGTACAGATGAGTGGGCTCAGAGGAGGGGGAGTACAGATGAGTGGGCTCAGAGGAGGGGAGTACAGATGAGTGGGCTCAGAGGAGGGGGGAGTACAGATGAGTGGGCTCAGAGGAGGGGAGCACAGATTAGTGGGCTCAGAGGAGGGGGGAGTACAGATGAGTGGGCTCAGAGGAGGGGGAGTACAGATGAGTGGACTCAGAGGAGGGGGGAGTACAGATGAGTGGGCTCAGAGGAGGGGGGAGCACAGATGAGTGGGCTCAGAAGAAAGGGAGTACAGATGAGTGGGCTCAGAGGAGGGGGAGCACCGTTCTTACAGAGTCCACATCTACTCATCTCCATTCATCTCTTAACATATTGCAGAATCATTCTGTAACCCTTCACTTACTTTCCCGAAGCTTCCTTTTCCCAGCACCTTCAAAAAGTTAAAATCGGAGACTTTCACCCGGTCTCTGTTCCCATTGCTATCAATTTTGGCCACTGGATTTAACGCTTTCTCTTCCGCTGCTCGGTTGCTTGGACCAATTTTGGCTCTCTGCAAGAAACAACAAGAGCCACTTTATTAGGTACCTTGATTTGAGTCTACATGGCCTGTGCAGACCTGTGTTGTCATGGTAACAGACTACAAACAAGCCTTGTGTAGTCTGATCCTGATGTCATACTACATATCTCAGTGTTTGCCAACCAGGGTGCCTCCAGCTGTTGCAAAACTACAACTCCCAGAATGCCCGGACAGCCTTCGGCTGTCCGGGCATGCTGGGAGTTGTAGTTTTGCAACAGCTGGAGGCACCCTGGTTGTGGAACACTGATGTGTATAATTTTTATTTGTATGAAGCCAAAAAGACAAATATTTATAACAAATATATATTCGGCAATCTCCGGCTCTGCCATAGCGATGTATTGAGGGGGGGTGTCGGGCGCCGCTTCGTGCGGTGATCGACACCCGCTATCTGGCCAGCGAGCCGGGGCCCCAGCGGTTGGACCCCCCGTGATCTGAAACCTATCCCTTCTCCTTAGCATAAGGAATAAGTTTTTCAGCACTGGACTACCCCTTTAAAGAGGTATTCCGACCTTATACATCTTATCCCCTATCCAAAGCATAGGGGATAAGATTTCTGATTGCAGGGGTCCCGCCTCTGGGATCCCCGCGATCTCTATTCAGCTCCTGGCATTCTGTGACGGGTGCTGCCTCAGAGACGTGACGTCCCGGCCCCTCCCATAGACATGAATGGAGGTGGTGTGGCATGATGTCACGTGGGGGCGTGGCTGTGATGTCGTGTCTCGGTCTTGGAGGCAACGCTCGGCACAGAATGCCGGGGGCTGCACAGAGATCGCAGGGGTCCCAGTGGCGGGACCCCTGCAATCAGACATCATATCCCCTATCCTTTGGATAGGGGATAAGACATATAATGCCGGAATACCCCTTTAATAGACATAACAATCCTTCAAAATCAACACATTACCCACTAAAGCAAGTCACACAATTGTAGCACATTTTATGGCCAGAGATCTTACAAATAGCGATGAATGGAAACATGAATTAAAAAAGAAAAAAAAATCTCCAAACACATTTCAAATACAAGGTTCTTCTTCATCAGGGACAGTTTCCAGATGAAGAAGACAGTTGCCTTTGAAACACGTTTTTTTTTTTTTGTTTTTTTTTTTTTACGTTTTTTGCTAGGCCCCCATAGTGACATCACAAATTGGAGCGTGGCACTAAGCAGCATCACTTGGTAGAAAAGCCACCAGCAGAGGCAGCTGGCCTCGTGAATATAGTGCGCTGTTACCTCATCAATTGGAGGATTCCAGGACCAGTCTTCTGATTATGGACTCCTCTTTTCTACTATGAATCACTGGAGGCAGATAATTGTTATGGTATAATATTGGACATCTAGTAAGGAACTGTAAGATACCTGTACAGACTGGAAACTTGGGAGTTTATTAATATTATTTCTGGGTTGGAATATAATATATATAAAAAAAAACACCTATATTTGACTTTTTACCCTATACTAAGACAGATATATATTTATAAAGTAAAAAGTAGCTTATTATTACGTTTATTTAAATTAGCATGTATGTACACTCTGTGATAATGAGCGTGCATATTACTGTTAATAGTATTAAAGGGGTAGTCAAAGGAACTGAACTTTTTAGACGCTTATCCCCTATCCAAGGATAGGGGACAGATTACTGACTGCTGGGACCCCCCACAATCTCCTGTATGAGGCCCCGGCTACTTACGCGTCCCTCCACGCACTCAGGCCTCAACCTTTCTAGATGAAAGAAAGTGACAGCTGAGGCGGGACATTGTTGCGGCCCGGTGATTGGCTGAGGGGGCAGTCACTTCTGTTTGGTTAGGAAGGTGGTCGGGGCCCTACACAGGAGATTGTGAGGGGTACCATCAATCGGACCCCTGCAATCAGACACATATCCCCTATCTGATAAAGGATAAGTGTCTAAGAAGATCAGATCCTTGGACTACCCCTTTAATACTATTGTCAGTAATATGCACGCTCATTATCACTGAGTGTACATATATACTAACTTGTATAAACTTAATAATAATATGCTACTTTTTTACTTTAAAATAAATACACTTCCTTTATTTACACCAGACCGGACAACGCCTGCCTGGCGTACCCCATCGATATCCGACTGGCGTGTAATCGACCTTCGATGACTGCTAGGACAGCTTGGCAGCGGCGCCAAAGTTGAGCTGTAACGCGTCGTCTCTTGTGGGGCTCTGCTCATCTCGCGGATGGCCGATCGCTGAGTATACGGTGACGATTCAGTGTCAGTGCGTGTGTGGATTGGCATATCGGGGACGCGTGTTCGGAGCCGTGGGCACTCGGCGCGTGCTGGGAGTTGTAGGTTTGCGAAAGCTGGCACGTCACAGACCACCGTAGGATGGTCCTCAGATATGATACTCCTCGGGCTCCATAGGCGGATCACCGTCCCGTTTCAGAGTGGCGAAGCCCCTGCTGCGCCCCTCTAATTGCCTCTACGGCGGAGTAATTGGCAGGTCCGTCGCCCTTTTGGACGTGGCACGTTTGCGCTTATTTCTCTCTCTTTTTTATTTCATTTCTGGAGAGGCTGCCATATTGAGACAGCAGTGGAGAGTTCAGTCTGCCATGAAATTCCATTAGCCTGATTCTGAGCTCTTCAATTTGTCTGTAGCTCACAGCTCCCGCAGATAACAGGCTCCTGAGCAATCTCTCACTCACAGCCCCGGCTGATTTGTTAAGGCAAGGCTGTATGTGCCCCCCCCTCTCAAGGTGACCTGCAGGCGCGGCTTAAAACCCCAGCGCCATCAGACGACATGCAAACAAGATCCAGTGCAAAAAGGGGGGCGGGGGTATATTCTACATCAGTGGTCTCCAAACTGCGACCCTCCAGCTGTTGCAAAACTACAGCTCCCAGCATGCCCGGACAGCCTTTGGCTGTCCGGGCATGCTGGGAGCTGTAGTTTTGCAACAGCTGGAGGGTCGCAGTTTGGAGACCACTGCTCTAGTGAGATGTACCCCATTCTGTGACTGTTTTTAACGTGTACCTGCAAATTAGTATCAAAAATGTTTATAGTGCAGCACTGTGCACAATAATCATTTTGTGCTGCACTATAATCATTTTTCTAAATCCCTTTCACATCGGCATCGGTATACCTGTACGTAGCGGCCATTGTCCGTGCTAATAACATAAATGACACATTTAAAAAGCTAGAAATTCCCCTTAAAGGGAACCTATAAAGTAAGTGAAAATGATTATAGTGCAGTGCACAATAATTATTTTTCCAAATTAGTTGAAATTTTCAACTTGGTGTCTGTATACCTGTGCGCCGAGCCTATTGTCCGTGCTCCCGACCGTCTGTTCTCTTAACATAAATGAAACCATTCAAAAGCTAAAAAATGTCACCTTAAAGTTAACCTGTAAAGTAGATGCATATGATTACAGTGCAGCACTGTGCACTGTTCCCCATCCTGTGACTGTTATTAATGTGTACTTGTAAATTAGTATGAAAAATTATTATAGTGCAGTACTGTGCACAATAAGCATTTTTCTAAATTACTTTCACTTTCAAATCGGCATCTGTGTATCTGTACGAATCGGCCATTGTCCGTGCTCCCGACTGCTCGTAACATAAATGACACATTTCAAAAGCTAGAACTTCCCCTTTAAGTATGTGGAATGAGTGCAGCACTGTGCACAATAATCAATTTTCTAAATTATTAAAATTATTTCAAATTAGCGTCTGTATACCTGTATGATATGGCCATTGTCCGTGCATATTTGATGTGCAGGATTTGAAGCTGCAGATTTCAAGCTATGTTCAGTCAATTAGTTTACATTGAATTCTGCAGCTTCAAATCTGCAGCTTCAAATATGCGCAGGATACTGTACGTGTGAATAGGCCCTTAGGGTAGGGTAACACACAGCACATCTGCAGTGTTTTTTATGCTGAGGATGCCCTGCCGGCAGTCACAGAGCGACTTCAAGGTAAGCTCCCTACACGTATGGTATCCTGTGCATATTTGATGCGCAGGATTTGAAGCTGCAGAGTTCAATGTAAACTAATTGACTGAACTCAACTACAGATCTGCGGCTTCATATCAACTATGCACAGGATAACATACGTGTGAATAAACCCTAAGATGCTAAAATTCATCTTCTAGCTACCATCTTCCACCACTAGGGGGAGAACATGAGGTTACTGCATAACAACAGCAGTGTTTCCTAACCAGTGTGCCTCCAGCTGTTGCATAACTATACAGTCTATATATTTGTCTTTTTGGCTTCATACAAATTATACACATCAGTGTTTCCCAACACGGGCGCCTCCAGCTGTTGCACAACTACAGCTTCCAGCATGCCCGGACAGCCAAAGGCTGTCCGGGCATGCTGGAAGTTGTAGTTGTGCAACAGCTGGAGGCACACTGGTTAGGAAACACTGCTGTATACTTTTATACATTTAACTCAATCATAACACAGTATGCAGTAACCTCATGTGCTCCCCCTAGTGGTGGCAGCTAGAAGACAAATTTTTAGCACTTTAGGGTGTATTCACACGTACGGTATCCTGCGCACAGTTGATATGAAGCGGCAGATTTGTAGTTGCACTTTTGCAACAGCTGGGGGCACACTGGTTGGGAAAAACTAGTATAAAGTAAGTGCCCCCTACTGATGGTCGAAGGAAAACCCAATTTTATCATTTAGCAGAGGATATGGCTGTAAAGACACAATAATTAAAATCGGCTCAGAATTTCCGGGCCTGTTCCGAAAAGCCGCTGCGTCCTCTTCCGTCGCACATCAAACAATTCTCCATTTCGGGGTAGAAGTGATCTCCGGCCCTGTCCTCTTTGATTTTCCTTCTATCAAAAGACAAATTTTCGCTTTTATACTGAGAGAGAGAGAGGCTGAGAGCAATAAGCTGGTGCAATGTTTTACGGAGACAAATTGCTTCGGATGCCCAGAATGTGCCAGCGAGCCCTTCAACGCAAGGCCGCCTCTGGAGCTGATTTAAAAAAAAATAAAAAATAAAAAGGTTCAGGGTTTTTCACGTTTTTTTCCCCCCTATATTATTTATCAAGACCAGAGCAGGAACTTCAAACACCCATCCAGCGCCTCGCTGCCGGAAGCCGCTGCTTAAATAATGTTCCTGGGGATTAGAGACAGAGAACTGAGCCTGATCTGACAAGCCGCAGAGTGGAGTCCCTAGCTGCACTTTCCCCGCAATGAAATATTCATCTGTGATGACTTCTGACAGCGACTTGGAAAATCCGGAACGTAAAAAAAAAAAAAAAAAAAAAAAACACCTGCCGCTTCGAGAGTCGGGAGATTCCAGGGTTGCCGCTCCGCGACCATCAAATCGCCTTTTTGTGCACTCTTATGTTTCAGAAGGGGTGACAAGCGGTGTAGCTGAGCCGATTTGTCGCTTGGCACGCTGGCCATGCATAGGGACAAACCTGATCGCAACGCTTCACTGCTGTATTGCTTCTAACATTGGGGCAACATTGCGTGATCACTGTGCAGCCCTAGCCCAGTGTTTCCCAACCAGCTGTTGCAAAACTACAACTCCCAGCATGCCCTGCCCGGGCAGCAGTTGGCGAATTTGCTGGATTAAAAAAAATATATAAAAAAAATGTATTCACTACCATTAAAACAATGTTGCCCAATGGTTCCCAACCAGGGTGCCTCCAGCTGTTGCAAATCTACAACTCCCAGCGTGCCCAGAAAGCCATGGTAGGGTCACAAGTCACTGTGCAGCCCTAGCCCAGGGTTTTCCAACCAGTGTGCCTCCGGCTGTTGCATAACTACAACTCCCAGCATGGCCGGACAGCCATTGGTGAATTTGCTGGATTTAAAAAAAAAAATATTTATTCACTACCATTATGGCAACGTTGCCCAATGTTTCCCCTCCAGTGCGCCTCCAGCTGTTGCAAATCTACAACTCCTAGCGTGCCCGGACAACCATTGTATGGTCACAAGTCGCTGCGCAGTCCTAGCCCAGTGTTTCCCAACCAGTGTGCCTCCAGCTGTTGCAAAACTACACTACAACTCCCACCATGGTAGGAGTTGTAGTTTTGCAACAGCAGGAGGCACATTGGTCGGGAAACAACACCCTGGACGAAAAGGAATTATTTGGCTATGTTTACGCAGTGGAATTTCCGTGCGGAATACCGCTCGGAAATTCCGCAAAATTTACTGCAGGGTTCTTTTGAATGGGGATTCCACTGTCCCATTGACACAGCAAATATTCTGCTTTCCGGATTCTGCAAAAACAATGAATAGGTCTTTAAATTTGGCGTCATTCCGTGGCAGAATCCCACTAAAGTCAAGGAGGCTTTAAATTCCGGCAGAATTCTGTGTTTTGAGCACGCCAAAATTCAGCAGAACTGCTAAAATTCCACAGCAAGCTTTGGAGAAAGGAATTTGAGCTCCACTTTCATCTTCAGGCTGCTTCTGGTATTGCAGTATTTATCAACGGAGCAACAATACGAGACTAGCAGAAATTACGACGTTTCTGGGGGGGGGGGGGGGGGGGGGGGGGAGGGAAGAAAAGATTGTGCCTCAATTTACATACAATTCTATCATTGTACAAGAACAGAGATCTTTAAATGGGCTCGGTCAGATTTAAAAACGTTTTATATGTTCTACATCTTGGCAAAACATTAATCTTTCTAATATACTTCATAAGAAAATGTCATTTCCTTTATATAAAAAATCATGGCTTATTAAAAAAAAAAAAACACCACTAGGGGTCCCCATACCATCCAGAACATAATCCTGTCTGGCTGCAGCATCATCTTTGTCCATAAATCATGGACAAAATCCAGCAAGTGAGGGCAGGACTAGCACTCCTCAATGTTCACTTCTGCCCTATACGGTTGCAGCATGAAAACAGAGAGCAACCTGCAGTGATTGGATTAAGAGACAGACACAGCACAGCAGACTCCGGGAGGAAGCTGTGTCATGCAAAGTGAGGGACACGCCCCCTCCAAAGTACAGAATGACAAACCAAGTGAGCAAGAGATAGCAGGTATTTGTGAGAGAAATATTGGTGCTATATGTACATATAAAAGTAAAATTACATGTACATGATCAGGATTATGTACTGAGTAACCTACAGTGGTCCCTCAAGTTGCAATATTAATTGGTTCCAGGACGACCATTGTATGTTGAAACCATTGTATGTTGAGACCAGAACTCTATGGAAACTTGGTAATTGGTTCTAAAGGCACCAAAATGTCATCCAAAAATAGGAAAAAGTGAGAATTAAAGAAAAATAAGTAGATAACTAATATAGATTAAGCAAATCCTTACATATAAAAGTAAGAAAGATCTGCTGGGAGCTGTAATCACTGTATATGTCAGTGTTTCCCAAGCAGGGATGGTAGTTGTAGTTTTGCAACAGCTGGGGGCACCCTGCTTGGGAAACACTGGTTTATGTAGAGGACAGGAGCTTCTTCAGGGTCCTGTACAGTACACACAATGTCCTACAAAAGTAACATGGAGTCGCCCTCAACTGGTGTCCAAAGGAGCAGGAAACCCTGGTACAGGTAAAGAGTACAGAACATGCAATACCTTCCTGTACTGTAGGGGGCGCTACCAGACAGCAGTCAGTGCATACACTTCAGTAATACAGGTAAAGAGTACAGAACATGTAATACCTCCCTGTACTGTAGGGGGCGCTACCAGACACCAGTCAGTGCATACACTTCAGTAATACAGGTAAAGAGTAGTACAGAACATGTAACACCTCCCTGTACTGTAGGGGGCGCTACCAGACACCAGTCAGTGCATACACTTCAGTAATACAGGTAAAGAGTACAGAAAATGTAATATCTCCATGTACTGTAGGGGGTGCTACCAGACACCAGTCAGTGCATACACTTCAGTAATACAGGGGTTTTACCAGTGAATGTTCTTCCAGACATTGACACATTTCACAGATCTGGACTGTCTGTACATTGTATGTTGAGTCTGGTTTCAACTTACAATGGTCCAGAAAAGACCATTGTATGTTGAAACTATTGTACGTTGAGGCCATTGTAAGTTGAGGGATCACTGTATAACGTTTTTATTTTTTGTGGGATATGACAGGTACTCTTTATGTCACGTTTCAATATCTGAACGTTTTCAAGAGTCAGCGAAAGAAAAGTTTTTAAAAGCAGGAGAGAGAGAGCAGGATATCATAGAGCGAGAGAAGGCGAGTGCTGTGATATATACGTTTATAGGAATCGGAGCAGGATTTCTGGGTAAAAAGTAGAGTAAATCCTGACTGGACTCCTAGGAGAGACAATAAGAGTCCTGCTGACCCCGCCCACATGCGTGGGCGGGGTCGGCAGGGCTCTTATTGTCTCTCCTAGGAGTCCAGTTAGGATTTACTCAGGAATTCCGCCCCAAGAATGAACATGTTCCTTAGCGGAAATAATTAGCACAATTTTCTAAACAAAAATTCTGCTGTACAGGTGGGGGGGTCTTCCATTCAGGATGATAATCTATATAACCAGATCGCAGAGAGGCTAGAAACAGCATTTCTGGCTCTGGAGGACCTGACATATCCATATATTGTGGTGGCGCTGCAGGGGGAACTGAACACTAGCTTATGAGTCGCTTGATCGCTAAGGTAATCCTGTGATCAGATTATTGTTGGTGGTTGAATGAAAAAAATAATTATAATTTCATAAAATATAGCTTCCATCTTCAAGCTCCAAATTTTCCTGAACGAAAAAGAAAAAAAAAAACAAGAAAAAAAAAAACACAAGTAAATGGTAGGAAGGTTTGTATTTCATTTCCATTTCGTGAATGGCAAAGTGAATGCGAGACGTGCACAAAAATAGCCTTTTGATCGTAGAAAAAAAAAAAAAAAGCTGCTGGACCCGCCGCGTGCTCTGACAATGGGCAACACACAATACTTTATGGAGGATTCTAAAGCATCTGGTTACCATGGAAACATTTCAACTATTCCTAGACACGGTCTGATGCTCCCGAATAAAAGCATCAGTCATTCCCGCTGAACCTATTAAACATCCTCTTGCCCTCAAATAACTCCGCTCCACAAGAAACTTTCCACAACACGCAGCCGCCATACTTCACTGTAACAGAACTCCAGCTCCAATCATGCTCTCCCTAAAGCTGATCCTTAAAGGGCATTTCCACTGAGATTATAACTGAATAACCCCTATAAACCCGCTACCCCCCCCCCCCCAAATCAGTCTTATAATATACCCATACAGAAATTGATCAGTACCTAAAACTTGGCTACATCGCTGTAGTTCAGGGGGCGGGGCTGTGACTACCTACTATAAATTTTTACCAAAATAAGGAAAATCTGAGGGCATGATATGATAGAAGCTGAGCTCTGGGATATATAGGTTTATATGATTTGAAGAAGGATTTCTGGGTAAAAAGTAGAGTAAATCCTTACAGGACTCCTAGGAGAGACAGTGAGAGTCCTGCTGATCCCAACCATACAGGATGATTGGCAGTTTACGCTGTACACACACACAGTGTCGGCAGGACTCTTATTGTCTCTCCTAGGAGTCTTGTCAGGATTTACTTTGTACTCAAAATCCTGCTTCAAATTAGTAAATCCTGGGAGAGTCGGTGGTAATCCTGTTGACCCCGCCCACACTAGATGATTGACAGTTTATAGTGTACACACACTGTGTAGGGGGGGGGGGGGGTCAACAGGACTCTTTTTCTCTCCTAAGAGTCCTGTCAGGATTTACTTTGTACTCAGAGGGGGAAATTTATCAAAACCTGTCCAGAGGAAAAGATGCTGAGTTGCCCATAGCAACTAATCAGATCACATCTTTCATTTTTCACAGGTCTTTTCAGAAATGAAAGAAGCGACCCGATTGGTTGCTCTGGGGAACTCCGTAAGTTTTCCTCTACACAGGTTTTGATAAATCTCCCCCCAAATCCTTCTCCAAATTAGTAAATCCTGGGAGAGACGGTGAGAATCCTGCTGACCCTGCCCACATATGATGTTGATATTTTACTCTGTCCACACCCTGATGCAGGGAAAGTTGTCAATCACTATGAAGCTGGGTCAGCAGGACTCCTATTGTCTCTCTCAGGAGTGCTGTCAGGATTTACTTTGTACTCGAAATCCTGCATCCAAATCAGAAAATCCTGAGAGTCTGTAAGAATCCTGTTGACCCCATCCACATACGATATTGATATTTTACTCTGTACACACCTTGATGCAGAGAAAGTTGTCACTCACTGTGTGGGCGGGATCAGCAGGACCCTCACTGTCTCTCCTAGGAGTCCAGTCAGGATTTACTCTGTTTTTTATCCAGAAATCCTGCTCCAAATCATATAAACCTATATATCCCAGAGCTCGGCTTTTCTCCCTATATCATATTCTGCTCTCAGATAGAGAAGAATAAGGTTTGCTTTAAAGGTTTTTTTTTTTCCCCAAACATGCCTCCCAATTCTCACTTCGGTTTTCTTTATATCTCAGTGTCATGCCCTCCCCCTCAGGTTATGCATTAGACAAGTGTTTCCCAACCAGGGTGCCTCCAGCTGTTGCAAAACTACAACTCCCAGCATGTCGGGAAACACTGCATTAGACATAACTATTTATCATTTCGTTCTATGGGTCCTATAGGCCCATTCATACATCCTAGCTGCTTTCTCTAGTCGGTCAGCAAATGAAACACAAGACGATGAGCCTACGCAGCAGAACCCAGCTACTTAGTGAGTCCCCCTTTACTATGCAGATTAGCTCCCTCCGGAGGGTGGGATTCTGAAGAAGAGCTAATTTGCATACCAGTCTGCCAAAGAGCATTGCCTGGCCTGTAAGACTCGATGGTCTCCACAAGGAGAAACAACAGTAATATTGTCTTGGGGGGGGGTTTAAAGTGTACTGGCACTTTGCAAGTAAATTTCGGTTATAAATAATATATCAGAGCCCATTCAGACTACGGAATTTCAGATCAGAATTCTGCTGCACGAAAACAACACTGGGGTAAATAGATGCATTGTAGTCAATGATGATGGCGTAGGTCCTAGCGCCGACAGATTTTCAGTGGGGCCCACCTCAGATACCGAAATGTCAATGGGCTCTAAGATCAACAGCTAAACATGCCCACATACGCAGAGCATGCTTATGTGATTGAATGGGGAGAGAAGAGAAAGCCGCTGCCAGACACCTCCAATCTTTCTAAGATAAAAAGACTTGGCATGTTGGATTTCAATTATCAGTAATCAGGTAGTCTGGAAGCCTTATACTTAGTATGTAGTCTGCCATTCCTGCTGCAGAAGTCATAGAGTCGCCCAGGCACCCTAGAAAATACACAGCCCCTTCCCCTTCCCCTCCGCACTCACTACAGATGTAGGTGAAAAGCTTAGAGCAGTGTTTCCCAACCTGGGTGCCTCCAGCTGTGGCCAAACTACAACTCCCAGCATGCCCGGACAGCCAAAGGCTGTCCGGTCATGCTGGGAGTTGTAGTTTGGCCACAGCTGGAGGTACCCTGGTTGGGAAACACTGGCTTAGAGAGTCATTTCTCAGTTTTGGCGCACAGAGAAGACATGGTGAAGGGGAGGATGAGCGGCCGAATGTGGATGCAGCTGGGAGAGACTCGGCCGAACTGATGAAGAGGTCCGGGCAGCAACACAGATAAATCCACGGAAAATTAACTCATCGAGAAGACGAGATTGACAGGCTACCTCCAGCTGCACTCCAGCTACCGGCCTGTGACCTCTAGGATACGCGGCTTTTAAAATAGATGAGGCGGTAATCAAATGTTAATGTCTACCCAGCCGGCTGGGAGCGGGTACGACTGATAAGGCGGCGCATGGTTATATATATGTAAATGTACCAGATCCAAACACCGTGCTGGGTTATCGCTCTCATCCTCTCAAACCTGGAGCTTAACAACCACAGACTAGCGCAGTGCTTCCCAACTAGGGTACATCCAGCTACTGCAAAACTACAACTCCCAGCTCTTATATGTGATGTCACTACGGGAGACTAGCAAAAAAAAATTTAAAAAATAAAAATAAAATTAAACAAAAAAGCCTAAAACGCTTTTTGAAGACAACCGCCTTCTTCATCAGGAAACTATCCCTGATGAAGAAGACTGTTGTCTTTGAAATGCATTTGGAGATTTTTTTTTTCTATTTCTCAATTCATGTTTCCACTCATTAACATTTCTAAGATCTCTGACCATAAAATGTACTAAAAATTGTGTGACTTGTCCATATTTGTCTCTCAATGACTGTTGATGAACAATTTTCTATTGTTTTGTGTCTATAGTTATATAAAAAAAAATATATACACACACACACACACACACACATATATATATATATATACACACACACACACACATATATATATATATATATCTATATATATATATATATATATATATATATATATATATATATTTATTTTTTTGGCTTCATACAAATACAAATTATACAAATCAGTGTTTCCAAACCAGTGTGCCTCCAGCTGCTGCAAAACTACAACTTTTAGCATGTCCGGGTAGCCGAAGGCACTAGTGAAGACATTATTAGAGGCAATAACCTCACCGATGCAATGCACACTTGCAGGGTAACTTCCCCTGATTCACGTTCCCTCTATTCACATCCAGAGCTGCGTTCACAATTTCACTAGCAAAGCAGGTCATCTGCGCTCTGGCTGACTGTCACCTGAGCTTGTATACGACGCAGCGTTCTTGGGGGGTACAGGACCAAAGGCATTTTTGGTTGCAGCTTTGGATGTGAATGGAGAAGAAGAATGCAAGCCAAAAGAAGCAAAGCTATTGACATTTAGTTTGCTGGTTCAAAATGTCTACATATGGCTGTTCATAGGAAGGTTATGGAAAAAATAAATAAATAATATAAATAATGTCTACATATGGCTGTTCATAGGAAGGTTATGGAAAAAATAAATAAATAATATAAATAATGTCTACATATGGCTGTTCATAGGAAGGTTATGCAAAAAAATATAAAAAATAAATAAATTATTAAATAAATAAATTATAAACATTAAAAAGTTGATAAAACCCTCCGTAAAATAGGGAAGGGGGCCGACTTATGCGCAGGGTAAGTGAAGATAATATCAACTGTGTGTGTAAAAATGCAGCCATGTTATCTGAGGGGTGACCGTATAACGGGCACTACAATGGCAGTCTATGGTTCCTGCAATATCCATAAAAATTATCTAAAAATCATAAATAATCTAATATTCCAGATAAATGTTTTTCTTTATTTCACATCAGAAAAAATTACTGACGCTATCAGTCATAGGCCGGGTTCACACCACGTTTTTGCAATACAGTTCTGTATCAGGTTTTTGGTTACAAAAAAAAAAAAAAAGCGGATTCCTCAAAACCTGGCTAAACTGTATCAAAACGTGTGTACATTCGGTTGCATCCATTTTTTAAGAAAAAAACGTATACGTTTTTAACGTTTCACTCCATTATGAATAAAGTTTCACTTGTTTGATTGAAATTCCAAGAAAAAAAAACTGTGCAAAGTCAAAAACCGTATGGTGAAAACCTGATGGAACTGTACGCACATACAGTTCTGTACGGTTCCCATTGACTCCCATGTTAAAAAAAAAACATATACGGTTTAATACAGTTTTTCAACCGGACCTAAAACCATGGTAGGCTACAGTTTGGGTACAGGAAAAAAAAACTGACAAAACCGTACAGGATGCAAAACGGACACAACCTGATGGATCTTTTGGTATACGGTTTTCAATGGAGAGTCAATGCATACGGTTTCCAATACGTTTCCGTGAGGTTTTCACATAGAAAATGTATACGGGAACTGTATTGCAAAAACGTGGTGTGAATGCAGCCTAAACTGTATGAAAACGTGTGTACAAACTTTAATCCGAATACGGTTTGAAAAATGATGTCCGGTTGCATACGTTTTTTAAGAAAAAATAGGTATATGTTTTTAACTTTTCACTCCGTTATGAATAAAGTTTCACTTGTTTGATTGAAATTCCAAGAAAAAAAACTGTGCAAAGTCAAAAACCGTATGGTGAAAACCGGATGGAACCGTACGCACATACAGTTTTGTACGGTTCCCATTGACTCCCATGTTTAAAAAAAAAAAAACTGGATACGTTTTAATACGGTTTTTCACCCGGACCAAAAATCGTGGTAGGCTACGGTTTTGGGTACAGGATGCAAAACGGACACAACCTGATGCATCTTTTGGCATACGGTTTTCAATACGGTTCCGTACGGTTTCCAAATTGGAAATGTATACGGGAACTGTATTGCAAAAACGTGGTGTGAACCCGGCCTTATTCCAGGTCATGTCTTGGCCACCATGCTGCAGCTCCGTAAAATAGGATTTAAATGGGCACAGCCACTTGGGTAAACTTTTGATATGTCCTAGGGACATTCTTTTACGCTACAGAATATGTGGCCTTTTAGGGATCGGGTAATTTTTTTTTTACGTACCTCGAACTTTTGTCGGAGCTCTTCATTTCCTTCCTCCCCCTCGGGTGGCACAGGCACATTGAAATATTCGCCTTCTTCTTGGCTGAGCAGCTTGAACCTAGGAGGACAAGGGAACTATAAGGACATATTGGACTGTTAGTCGGTGAACGAATTCAAGAATTAGAGCAGTGTTTCTCAACCAGAAGGCCTCCAGCTGTTGCAAAACTACAACTCCCAGCATGCCCGGACAGCCTTCGGCTGTCCGGGCATGCTGGGAGTTGGAGTTTTGCAACAGCTGGAGGCACATTGGTTGAGAAGCATTGAACTGGTGTACAACAGTCTCAACCTGCTCTTCTCCAGATGTTGCAAAACTACAACTCTCAGCATGCCCTGTCCAAGAAGGGCATTCTAAAGAGGACAGAGACACAGATATACCTTGCCTTCTGCTGCATGCTGGGAGTTGTAGTTTTGAAACAGTTAGGGAAAGAATCCAAGATCTGGGGCAGTGTTTCTTAAAGGGGTACTCTGGTGGAAAACATTTTTTTTTTTTTAATCAACTGGTGCCAGAAAGTTAAACAGATTTGTAAATGACTTGTATAAAAAAATCTTTACCCTTCCAGTACTTTTTAGCAGCTGTATGCTACAGAGGAAATTCTATACTTTTTAAATTTCTTTTTTGTCTTGTCCACAGTGCTCTCTGCTGACACCTGATGCCCGTATCAGGAACGGTCCAGAGCAGGAGAGGTTTGCTATGGGGATTTTCTCCTGCTCTGGACAGTTCCTGATACGGGCATCAGGTGTCAGCAGAGAGCACTGTGGACAAGACAAAAAAGAAATTAAAAAAGTATAGAATTTCCTCGGTAACATACAGCTGCTAAAAAGTACTGGAAGATAAAAGATTTTTTAATAGAAGTCATTTACAAATCTGTTAAAATTTCTGGCACCAGTTGATTTAAAAAAAAAAAAAAAAAAAAAAATGTTTTCCACCAGAGTACCCCTTTAACCAGTGGGCCTCTAGCTGTTGCAAAATTAGCTGTTTTGCAACAGCTGGAGGCCCGCTGGTTGAGAAACATTGAACTAAGGTATAACAGTCTCAACCTACGTCAATCCAGCTGTTGCACAACCACAACTCTCAGCATGCATTGACCGCTGAACACTGTTCTAGGTGAAAATCCTATTAAGGACGGAGACACAGATATTCTTTACTGTCGGCAGCATGCTGGGAGTTGCAGTTTCGCAACAGCTGGAGGCCCACTTGTTGAGAAACACTGAACTAGGGTATAACAGTCTCAACCTGCGCCTCTCCAACTGTTGCAAACACTACAACTGCCAGCATGCTCTGAAAGCCGCACACTGTTCTAGGAGAGCTGTCCGGGCATGCTGGGAGTTGTAATCTTGCAACAGCTGGAGGCACACTGGTTGGGAAACACTGAACTATGGCATCAAAATCTCAACCTGCACCTCTACACCTGTTGCAAAACTACAACTCCCAGCATGCTCCGATTAGGAGAGTATTCTCCTAAGGAGGACAGACACAGGTATAACTTGCCTGCAGCTGTCAGTGCATGATGAGAGTTGTAGTTTTGTCACAGCCGACGAGTCGCAATTTAGAATCAATGTTTCTGGACCTCCTATTATATCGTGACCCTGGTAGTTGAACCCTCTCTACATTGTTCTCATTGTCTGCTCATTATACCTTCATTTGTGGATGAAGATGATTAGAGATGAGCGAACTTACAGTAAATTCGATTCGTCACAAACTTCTCGGCTCGGCAGTTGATGACTTTTCCTGCATAAATTAGTTCAGCTTTCAGGTGCTCCGGTGGGCTGGAAAAGGTGGATACAGTCCTAGGAAAGAGTCTCCTAGGACTGTATCCACCTTTTCCAGCCCGCGGGAGCACCTGAAAGCTGAACTAATTTATGCAGGATAAGTCATCAACTGCCGAGCCGAGAAGTTCGTGACGAATCGAATTTACTGTAAGTTCGCTCATCTCTAAAGATGATGACGATTTGCGGATGATGATGACGAAGATGATCATCTCATAACGATAGGATCAGGACGCGCAGGTCTATTCCGCCTCCCTGCAGCGGCGCGGTTGACGATGAGCGGCGGCGAACAGTCTGAACTTATTGTACCAATGTAACTATGGAGGACAATGGAGTAAAAATGATTTCCTGGAGATGAGGAGAGATAAGAGTCTTCATGCACCGCCGAGCCCGAGAGGAAATGAGAATTTGGAGGACAGCGGAGATTAATGGAGGCGCGTGTCCAGAGGAAGGCGCAAAACCAACAGGACCTTCACTCCACCTTTTGCAAAGGGACCGTCCAGACGTAAGCAAAGAGAAAGTTGTAATGCCTAAATATACATTGGGGGGGCAGTATACTGCACCTGCGCCACTTTGATGCCTGGGAAAATTCGCAAACTATGGACGGACATTGGAGTTCCAATATAATTTGCCATTTTTCTCACTAAAAAGTGGATAGGTTATTAGTGGATGGTGTGTTCAAATTACCTAGCAGGTGTAGATTTCTTAAAGGGGTTATCCAGGAAAAAACTTTTTTTTTTATATATATCAACTGGCTCCAGAAAATTAAACAGATTTGTAAATTACTTCTATTAAAAAATCTTAATCCTTTCAGTACTTATGAGCTTCTGAAGTTAAGGTTGTTCTTTTCTGTCTAAGTGCTCTCTGATGACACCTGTCTCGGGAACCGCCCAGTTTAGAAGAGGTTTGCTATGGGGATTTGCTTCTAAACTGGGCGTTTCCCGAGACACGTGTCATCAGAGAGGATTTAGACAGAAAAGAACAACCTTAACTTCAGAAGCTCATAAGTACTGAAAGGATTAAGATTTTTTAAGAGAAGTAATTTACAAATTTGTTTAACTTTCTGGAACCAGTTGATATATATATATATATATATATATATAAAAAAAAAAGTTTTTCCCTGGATAAGCCCCTTTAAAGACAGTCCAATATTCGCTCCAGCTGTTGCAAAACTACAACTCCCAGCATGCCCGGACAGCCTCCGGCTGTCCGGGCATGCTGGGAGTTGTAGTTTTGCAACAGCGGGAGGCGACCTGGTTAAGAGGCACTAGTCTAATCTCTGGATAGGCCATCAATATTCGATCGGAGGGGGTCCAAACAATCGCCTGTTTAAAGGGGCCGCAGCATCTACAAGGCCATAATATCAATAGTGACAGCGCAAGGAACTGCAGCGTTGGGCCCATTCATGTAAAAAGGGGCAATACTGCGGTATCTGGAACCACTGCTACTAATGGTACAGAGCATATATGTATACGGTGTTGAGGCTGTGGCGCTCGCAGGACTGCTCCTGCCCCGCAGTTGGGACCCCCCCCCCATGTGATCTCTGGAATGGAGTCCTGACTCTCAGTGAATGGACGTCACGCACTCTATTCATTGTCTATGGGAGCGCAGGAGATGTCAAAGTACATCGCTCGGGTATCTCCGCTGCTCCCATAGACAATGAATGAACAGCGTGCTGTCCAGAGCACCATGCAGCGGGGAGGGTCAAGGCTTCACTCCAATGATCGCTGGGGATCCCAAAGCGGATTCCCTTTTCTGTGTATAGGGGAGGAGGGTAAGATTTTTAGGGCTGGAATACCCCTTTAGGAGGTGAATGTCTCTTAATACATTTGATGCGTTTTATTCCAACCTACTATAGCAGTGTTTCCCAACCAGGGTGCCTCCTGCTGTTACAAAACTACAACATCCAGTATGCCCAAGGGCTGTCCGGGCATGCTGAAAGTTGGTTTTTATTTATTTTTTTGTTTCCGGCTGGGAAAATATCCCGAAACAGTCTGTCTGCAGATTTTGGGTTAAAGGAGTACTCCTGTGAAAAGCAATTTAAAAAAAATAAAAAATTTTATTTTTAAATCAACTGGTGCCAGAACATTAAACAGATTTGTCAATGACTTCTATTTAAAAATCTTAATGCTTCCAGTACTTATCAGCTGCTGTATACTACAGAGGAAGTTCTTTTCTTTTAAAAATTTCCTTTCTGCCTGACCACAGTGCTCTCTGCTGACACCTCTGTCCATGTCAGGAAAACTGTCCAGAGCAGGAGAGGTTTTCTTTGGGGGATTTTGCTCCTACTCTGGACAGTTCCTGACATGGACAGAGGTGTCAGCAGAGAGCGCTGTGGTCAGAGAGAGAGGAAATGTAAAAAGAAAAGAACTTCCTATGGAGTATACAGCAGCTGATAAGTACTGGAAGGGTTAAGATGTTTTGATAGAAATAATTTACAAATCTGTTCAACTTACTGTCACCAATAGATTTAAAAAAAAAAAAAAAAAAAAAAAAAAAGGTTTTTCACCAAAGTACCCCTTTAAATCTTTCCTTTTGGAGAGATGTCTAGCTTGGCAAAATTTCCCGGTCAGTTAGCAAGACTCCATAAGGAATGATACACTGCCACTAGAGATGAGCGAACTTACAGTAAATTCAATTCGTCACAAACTTCTCGGCTTGGCAGTTGATGCCTTTTCCTGCGTAAATTAGTTCAGCTTTCAGGTGCCCCGGTGGGCTGGAAAAGGTGGATGCAGTCCTAGGAGACTCTTTCCTAGGACTGTATCCATCTTTTCCAGCCCACCGGAGCACCTGAAAGCTGAACTAATTTATGCAGGATAAGTCATCAACCGCCGAGCCGAGAAGTTCGTGACGAATCGAATTTACTGTAAGTAAGGAGACTCTTTCCTAGGACTGTATCCATCTTTTCCAGCCCACCGGAGCACCTGAAAGCTGAACTAATTTATGCAGGATAAGTTATCAACTGCCGAGCCGAGAAGTTTGTGACGAATCGAATTTACTGTAAGTTCGCTCATCTCTAACTGCCACCAAGGAAGTGTCACCTATTTATTTTTATTCATATTTATTTAATATCATTAATTATTTCATATTAATTTATTTATTTAATATACACATCATTTGCACACACAACAAAATTGATATGTATAATAAATATATATATATATATATATACTTATTTTTTAAATCTGGAGTTAATAAGATCCCCTTTATAATACTCTTCCATATACGTGACCTTACCAGCCATCCACGCTAGCCTTCTGGAGCTCGGAAATGCCAAATGACAATGAACCCATGAAGTCATTTCTGCTGGTGAGGTCCCAGTCCCACATCTCCACCGATAACCTGCGATCCTTGTCCGAATCCTTCAAGTTACTATGAAAAACAAGAGAAGAGAAGACACCGGAGCGGTCACACAGAGGACGGTGCCCCCCCCCCGCCACGGCCCCGGCGGACCGGAATCATGGAGGCATCACTCACAATTTAAAGCTCTCGTTGAATGTAGGGTTGAGGGAACACTTGATGGTCTTCGTCTTCTGCTTGCTTTCTCCCTTGGGGTCAGGGATGAGCTTCAATTTGACGTACGGATCAGAAAGTCCATTAGGGTCCATAGGAACCAGATTTCTTGCTTCTCCCACTAAAGAGGACATGAAGAAAACGAAAGAGGAGTCAAAGATGTGCTTCTCCAGCTGCGGAACTACAACTCCCAGCATGGTCTGAGAGCAGGGGAAAAAGTGTCCATGGGCTGTCTAGGCATGCTGGGAGTTGTAGTTTTGCAATCATTTCTGCATGAATATTATAGTTTTTTAATATCTGGGAAGATTAGAGAGTGTTGGTTTCTTGTATATTGTTGGTTTATCGACTTTTGCACGTTACTAGAGATGAGCGAACTTACAGTAAATTCGATTCGTCACAAACTTCTCGGCTCGGCGGTTGCTGACTTTTCCTGCATAAATTAGTTCAGCTTTCAGGTGCTCCCGTGGGCTGGAAAAGGTGGATACAGTCCTGGGAGACTCTTTCCTAGGACTGTATCTACCTTTTCCAGCCCACCGGAGCACCGGAAAGCTGAACTAATTTATGCAGGAAAAGTCAGCAACCGCCGAGCCGAGAAGTTCGTGACGAATCGAATTTACTGTAAGTTCGCTCATCTATACACGTTACCTATAGATTCTAACATTTGCCAAAATTCACCATATTACTATGAGCTATATCTAGTTTTACACAGGACTGCAAATAAGCCGCATGCAATGTTCCAGATGGCTACAGAGAGCTGTATCCAAGCACTGAATTCATACTGTGGGCTGGATTTTGCATGGATCCTGCATGGGATATGGCTTAGATGCGTATAATCGAATGGCCGGACTACAGTCTGCATCAGCATGACGGCTTACTCAGCCATGATAAGACCGAAATCCTCAGACATGCAACAAGATGACATTTATGTTCTCTGCCAAGTTCTTAGCTGGCAAGGAAATGCGTGGAATATGGCGGCATCTAGTGGTGAAAAGCAGATACTGCGACATAGCGGGGTCACGCTGAATGCAGACTGCCTCTGATCATTCATGAATACGCTAAGGCAGTGTTTCCCAACCAGGGTGCCTCCAACGGTCGCAAAACTACAACTCCCAGCATGCCAGGACAGCCTTCGGCTGGGAGTTGTAGTTTTGCAACACCTGGAGGCACCCTGGTTGGGCCAACATGTATAGCCTAAACATCTATACCAGTGTCTCCGAACCAGGGTGCCTCCAGATGTTGCAAAACTACAACTCCCAGCATGCCCGGACAGCCAAAGGCTGTCCGGGCATGCTGGGAGTTGTAATTTTGCAACACCTGGAGGCACCCTGATTGGGTTGGTTGAGCAACATGTTTAGCCTGAACATCTATACCAGTGTTTCCCAACCAGGGTGCCTCCAGAGGTTGCGAATCTACAGTAGTTGTAGTTTTGCAACAGCTGGAGGCACCCTGGTTGGGGAACACTGTGCTGAGGTGTGTTTCTGAGGTGTTTCCCCAACCTGTGGCTCTCATGCTGTTGCACAACTACAACTCCCAGTATGCCCGGACAGCTGAATTCTGTCAGGGAATGATGAGAGTCGTAGTTGTGCAACAGCTGGAAACACCATGGTTAAGAAACACTGCGCTAAGGAGTGTTAGCCAAACTGTGGCTCTCCAGCTGTTGCACAACTACAACTCCCAGTATGCCCGGACAGCTGAATTCTGTCAGGGCGTGATGGGAGTTGTAGTTGTGCAACAGCTGGAGACACAGTGGTTAAGAAACACTGCGCTAAGAAGTGTTAGCTAACCTGTGGATCTCCAGCTATTGCACAACTACACCTCCCAGCATGCCCTGACAGCTGAATTCTGTCAGGGCATGCTGGGAGCTGTAGTTGTGCAACAGCTGGAGATGCCATGGTTAAAGGGGTACTCTGGGGGAAAACATTTTTATTTTTTTTAAATCAACTGGCTCCAGAAAGTTAAACAGATTGGTGAATTACTTCTATTAAAAAAATCTTTACCCTTCCAGTACTTTTTAGCAGCTGTATGCTACAGAAGAAATTCTTTTCTTTTTGAATTATTTTTTTATCTTGACCACAGTGCTCTCTGCTGACACCTGATGTCCGTATCAGGAACTGTCCAGAGCAGGAGAAAATCCCCATAGCAAACCTATGCTGCTCTGGACAGTTCCTGACACGGACAGAGGGGTCAGCACTGTGGACAAGACAAAAAAGAAATACAAAAAGAAAAAAATTTTCTCTGTAGTACAGCTGCTAATAAGTACAGGAAGGATAAAGATTTTTTAATAGAAGTAATTTACAAATCTGTTTAACTTTCTGGCACCAGTACATTTAAAATAAAAATAAAAAAAAGTTTTCCATCGGAGTAACCCTTTAAGAAACACTGCGCTAAGGAGTGTTCGCTAACCTGTGGCTCTCCAGCTGTTGCACAACTACAACTCCCTGCATGCCCGAACAGCTGAATTTTGTCAGGGTGTAATGGGGGTTGCAGTTTTGCAACAGATGGAGAGCCACAGGTTGAGGAACACAACACTAAGGGAATCGAGACAAGTTACAGGAGCCCGTGGAGAAGACTGATGACTTCGTAATATTTGTTAGGCATTATTCACATGATGGTTTTGGCCACACGGGGTGGTATACGTTGGCAGCCTGTCAAAAAGGGAGGCCAGCATATAGCCACTTACTTTAGTGGGCTGAACATAGTAGCAACATTCAGTACATTAAAGGGGTACTCCGGTGGAAAACATTTTTTTTATTTTTTAAATCAACTGGTGCCAGAAAGAAAAACAGATTTGTAAATTAGTTCTATTACCCTTCCAGTACTTTTTAGCAGCTGTATGCTACAGAGGAAATTCTTCTCTTTTAAAATGTATTTTTTGTTTTTCCACAGTGCTCTCTGCTGACACCTGATGCCCGTATCAGGAACTGTCCAGAGCAGGAGAAAATCTCCATAGCAAACCTATGCTGCTCTGGACAGTTCCTGACACGGACAGAGGTGTCAGCAGAGAGCACTGTGGACAAGGCAAAAAAGAAATTCAAATAGAAAAGAATTTCCTCTGCAGCATACAGTTGCTAAAAAGTACTGGAAGGATTAAGATTTTTTTAATAGAAGTAATTTACAAATCTGTTTAACTTTCTGGCACCAGTTGATTTAAAAAAATAAAAATAAAATGTTTTCCACCGGAGTACCCCTTTAACCCACTGTACCCTGTTCCTTTGTGTCTGGCAGCAAAGCTTTGTAGTATCTGTTGCAGATGTTCTATGTATTTTCATTGGTTAACCTGCAGAGCGATATGGATATAACTGATCAGAGGTTCACATACTTTCGCAAATTGTGTGTATTTCCCATTTCCCCAAAAATAAATAAATACATTAAAACGGACTCACCCCACACTGTCAGCACCTCCTTGTTGATATCCGCTTTGATATTAATTCTTCCACGGCGTTCGGTGTGATCCGTCCCGCAGAGGCTCGGCACGTTCATTACACAGCGTTTGTGTACATTCATCATGCATGCTGGGAAAAAAACAAGAATACACGTGTATATAGTCAGTACAGCGCGGTACGGGCATCATGGAGGACAGGGCAGGGGCTGTGTATTTCTTAAAAAGAATAAAACAAGCTCTACATACATGGCTGGAAAATGTATTTAAAGAGGGGGAAAAAAACTATTTTTTTTTTAAATCAACTGGTGCCAGAAAGTTATAAAGAATTGTAAATTATTTGTATATAAAAAGCTTAATCCTTCCAGTACTTATCAGCTGCTGTATGCTCCAGAGGAAATTGTATAGTTCTTTTCCAGTCTGACCCCAGTGCTCTCTGCTGACACCTCTGTCTGTCTCAGGAACCTTCCCGAGCAGGAGAGGTTTGCTATGGGGGATTTGCTCCTACTCTGGACAGTTCCTGACATGGACAGAGGTGTCAGCAGAGAGCACTGTGGTCAGACAGAAAAGAACTACACAACTTCCTCTGTAGTATACAGCACCTGATAAGTACTGGAAGGATTAAGATTTTTATATAAGTAATTTACAAATCAGTTCAAAACCAAACGTCAGGCTAGGGGATACATTTTAAAGTAGTGGAGTACCCCCTCAAAGTAACCAGAGTTAGGGTCTATTCACACGTACAGTATTCTGCTGCAGATGTCTATGTAAACGGAATGACTGAACACAGCGTCAAATCCTGCATCATATATGCACAGAACACTGTACATGTGAATAGACCCTAATCAGCATTTTTATGGGATCGATCCACTCTGCTGACCAGTCTGTACTCCACCATAAGTAAAAAAAAAATTAAAAAAAAGTTATATATATATAAAATCTGGAAAAAATAATAAATTCTTACTTAGAACTGTGTTGTGATGTTCCTCTGTTATTCCTCCTGAAAATGTACAGAGGGTGTGACCCTAAAAATGTCAATTTAGTGCTGACTGTGCAGGACCTACCCCTTTGACAAGTAACATAGTATCATAGTTCATAAGGTTGAAAAAAAGCCCAGAGTCCATCAAGTTCAACCTATAACCCTAATGAGTCCCTACTGAGTTGATCCAGAGGAAGGTAAAAAACCCTCATACTAGAGGTAAAAATTCCTTCCCGACTCCAAATATGGCATCAGAATAAATCCCTGGATCAATGTTCTGTCCCTATAAATCTAATATCCATAACCTGTAATGTTATTATTCTCCAAAAATGCATCCAGACCCTTTTGAACTCTTTTTTTTTTTTACAGAGTTCCCCATGACCACCTCCTCCGGGAGAGAATTCCAGTCTCACTGCTCTTACAGTAAAGAACCCCCGTCTGTGCTGGTGTAGAAACCTTCTTTCCTCTAGACGTAGAGGATGCCCCCTTGTTATAGATACAGTCCTGGGTATAAATAGATCATGGGAGAGATCTCTGTACTGTCCCCTGATATATTTATACATAGTTATTAGGTCTCCCCTAAGTCTTCTTTTTTCTAAACTAAATAACCCTAATTCTGATAATCTTTCTGGGTACTGTAGTCCTCCCATTCCCCGTATTACTCTGGTTGCCCGTCTTTGAACCCTCTCCAGCTCCACTATATCTTTCTTGTACACTGGTTCCCAGTACTGTACACAGTATTCTATGTGTGGTCTGACCAGTACTGTACACAGTATTCTATGTGTGGTCTGACCAGTACTGTACACAGTATTCTATGTGTGGTCTGACCAGTACTGTACACAGTATTCCATGTGTGGTCTGACCAGTACTGTACACAGTATTCCATGTGTGGTCTGACCAGTACTGTACACAGTATTCCATGTGTGGTCTGACCAGTACTGTACACAGTATTCCATGTGTGGTCTGACCAGTACTGTACACAGTATTCCATGTGTGGTCTGACCAGTACTGTACACAGTATTCCATGTGTGGTCTGACCAGTACTGTACACAGTATTCCATGTGTGGTCTGACCAGTACTGTACACAGTATTCCATGTGTGGTCTGACCAGTACTGTACACAGTATTCTACGTGTGATCTGACCAGTACTGTACACAGTATTCTACGTGTGGTCTGACCAGTACTGTACACAGTATTCTACGTGTGGTCTGACCAGTACTGTACACAGTATTCCACGTGTGGTCTGACCAGTACTGTACACAGTATTCCACGTGTGGTCTGACCAGTACTGTACACAGTATTCCACGTGTGGTCTGACCAGTACTGTACACAGTATTCCACGTGTGGTCTGACCAGTACAGTACACAGTATTCCATGTGTGGTCTGACCAGTACTGTACACAGTATTCCATGTGTGGTCTGACCAGTACTGTACACAGTATTCTATGTGTGGTCTGACCAGTACTGTACACAGTATTCTATGTGTGGTCTGACCAGTTCTGTACACAGTATTCTATGTGTGGTCTGACCAGTTCTGTACACAATATTCTATGTGTGGTCTGACCAGTACTGTACACAGTATTCTATGTGTGGTCTGACCAGTACTGTACACAGTATTCTATGTGTGGTCTGACCAGTACTGTACACAGTATTCTATGTGTGGTCTGACCAGTACTGTACACAGTATTCTATGTGTGGTCTGACCAGTACTGTACACAGTATTCTATGTGTGGTCTGACCAGTACTGTACACAGTATTCTATGTGTGGTCTGACCAGTACTGTACACAGTATTCTATGTGTGGTCTGACCAGTACTGTACACAGTATTCTATGTGTGGTCTGACCAGTACTGTACACAGTATTCTACGTGTGGTCTGACCAGTACTGTACACAGTATTCCACGTGTGGTCTGACCAGTACTGTACACAGTATTCCACGTGTGGTCTGACCAGTACTGTACACAGTATTCCACGTGTGGTCTGACCAGTACTGTACACAGTATTCCACGTGTGGTCTGACCAGTACTGTACACAGTATTCCATGTGTGGTCTGACCAGTACAGTACACAGTATTCCATGTGTGGTCTGACCAGTACTGTACACAGTATTCCATGTGTGGTCTGACCAGTACTGTACACAGTATTCTATGTGTGGTCTGACCAGTACTGTACACAGTATTCTATGTGTGGTCTGACCAGTTCTGTACACAGTATTCTATGTGTGGTCTGACCAGTTCTGTACACAATATTCTATGTGTGGTCTGACCAGTACTGTACACAGTATTCTATGTGTGGTCTGACCAGTACTGTACACAGTATTCTATGTGTGGTCTGACCAGTACTGTACACAGTATTCTATGTGTGGTCTGACCAGTACTGTACACAGTATTCTATGTGTGGTCTGACCAGTACTGTACACAGTATTCTATGTGTGGTCTGACCAGTACTGTACACAGTATTCTATGTGTGGTCTGACCAGTACTGTACACAGTATTCTATGTGTGGTCTGACCAGTACTGTACACAGTATTCTATGTGTGGTCTGACCAGTACTGTACACAGTATTCTATGTGTGGTCTGACCAGTACTATACACAGTATTCTAAGTGTGGTCTGACTAGTGATTTGTACAGCGGTAGAATTATTTCCTTGTTGTGGGCATCTATGCCCCTATTGATGCACCCCATGATTTTATTTGCCTTGGCAGCAGCTGCCCTACACTGGTCACTACAGCTAAGTTTACTATTAACTAAGACTCCTAAGTCCTTTTTCATGTCAGTCGTCCCAAGTGTTCTCCCATTTAATACATAATCTAAGCCCGGATTTTTCCTCCCCATGTGCATTACCTTACATTTATCAGTGTTGGACCTCATCTGCCACTTCCTAGCCCAAACCTCCAACCTATTCAGATCCATTTGTAGAAGTGCACTGTCCTCTATATTGTTATCTACTATACACAGTGCACTGTCCTCTATTGTGTTATCTACTATACACAGTGCACTGTCCTCTATAGTGTTTACCGCTTTACAGAGTTTAGTATCATCTGCAAAGATTGCTACTTTACTATTCAACCCCTCTACAAGGTCATTAATGAATATATTAAATAGAGCAGGACCCAAGACTGACCCCTGTGGTACCCCACTAGTAACAGGGGAAATTATAAACACCCAGTTGTCTATTTATTCATAAATTACCAGTAGGAATAACAGAGGAACAGCACAACACTGTAAGAAAAGATACTCCAGATTTGTTACTTCATGAGGAAGTATTTAATAAACCAGACAGGTCAAGGTCAGCTAGCACCCCCCAAAATGAGTTAATCGATGGCACCCTGCTGTTCTCTGCTCTGCCTGTCTTACACACACAGGACAATGCTGGGACACACACACACACCTCTATGCATTTTAGTAATTCTCAGTCTCTATATACCAGGTCTCTGTCTTATCATAAACCCAGCACCTGCTGTAGGGGTCATAAACACCACAGGCTGCACAGCTGTCTATGAGAGGAGGCGGCTCTGCTGTGCAGGGATCCCCAGCCGACCCTACTCACCTGAATGAAGCTGTGCTGCAGGGCCTGCTGTGCAGAGAAAGGCGGCAAAGGGTCACAGTGATGAATCGAGTGCCGCACTGCCTACATTTTTAGGATCAGGTCTGGGTCCCTAAGCTTGGACTCTTACTGATCAAAAACAGATGGCATATCTTGCATTTGTCCTTTAAACAAAAGTACTTAAGGC
Source organism: Hyla sarda (assembly GCF_029499605.1). NCBI lineage: Eukaryota > Metazoa > Chordata > Amphibia > Anura > Hylidae > Hyla > Hyla sarda. Next base: position 208,959,203 of record NC_079196.1, read on the forward strand.
CTTTTTATTTTATTTAATTTATTTTTTTTGCATTTATTGTGCATCATATGCTATTATTAGACAATAATGTAGAGTTTTTTGTGTATTCCTTGTGCTCACCTGTTTTAGCTGATGTGGCAGGCATGAGTTTGCCTCCATACTGGATGCAATTCCATTATTGGTATAGGGGGACATTAATCATTGCATTCAGAGCCGTTTTGTTGTTTATATTTGGCGCAGTTTAGGCGAAGTGGGGTTTTCTTGCGACTTTTCCAATAGACATTCTTCACAATGTTGACTTGCAGTAAACCATTTATCCATTTCCCCATCACAGTGGTCATGAATCAACTGCAACTTTTTTTTTTTTTTTTTTAAGAAAAGTCGCAAATTTATGCACAAACACTTCCAAAAAGTTGCAAAAATACACCGGCCCTGGCCTGGCTCCGCTTTTCGTGTATGTGTAGAAAATTTTTGTGCAGCAGGATAAAAAAAAAAACGCCAAATTTTGTGCAACTAACAAACCAGAGAAAATCCAGGAAATGTTTATCTGCACAAAATTTGGTGCACCTACACACAAGCAGCATACAAAAGAAAAAAAAAGTGTAAAAAAAAATGCCTCGCCTACACCTACAATGATAAATGTCCACCATAGTTTGTAATGCTGCCTAAATTTCTCATAATTCATATAAATCCTTTGGCTTTGCAAAGAGAGAGGGGGATAGAGTCTCATCACTGCACCTGGTCACCTAAATAGGCTTTTTGTGCTGGAAAATTTTGACTCACAAGTGGGTTGGGATCAGTTCACATTTTGTGCAGTTTTAATGTGTTTTCTTATTTGAGGTGTTTTTAGAGAAATATTGTCCCGAGGTTAAAGTGATTTGACCTATAATCCCAACTGAGGTTTTTTTTATAAAAAGATTGAGGTTTTTGAGCTGTTGTGTTTGCATGTAGGATTTGTTACTGCGTTTTTTTTACACGTTTTTACTGAATTTTTTGCATCGATTTTCCAAAATCACAGAAAAAATTACACATTTTTACTGCGATTTGCAACATTGCACTAAAACAGCACAATTTTGCAGCGACTTTCCAAAACAAAAACAAAAAAATAAAATAAAAACGAAAAAATACAGGTACATAGAGATTTGCCAAATCCAACCAAATTCCTTCTATATTTTTAGTCTTTAGTTAAGTTTTTTTTTAATGTTTTCCAAGTATTTTGATTGCCCCAGTGAAGCCTAGAATTGAACTCTGAGGCAGTGTTTTCCAGCCAGGGGGCCTCCAGCTGTTGCAAAACTACAACTTCCAGCATGCCCGGACAGCCTTTGGCTGTCCGGGCATGCTGGGAGTTGTAGTTTTGCAACAGCTGGAGGCACCCTGGTTGGGAAACACTGCTCTGAGGTCTCCTAGGACTGTGTCATAAGAAATGTGTAATAAACCTTTTTCAAGACTAAAAAATTAAAAAATAAAAATTATTGACATCCAATTTATTCAATTTGGAGAATACTCTCTATTGGGGACATTACAGGTGCATGGTATCCTTAGTGGATAAAAGATGTTGAGACCTTAAAGGGGTATTCCAGGCAAAAACTTTTTTTTATATATCAACTGGCTCCGGAAAGTTAAACAGATTTGTAAATTATTTCTATTAAAAAATGTTAATCCTTCCAATAGTTATTAGCTTCTGAAGTTGAGTAGCTGTTTTCTGTCTAACTGCTTTCTGATGACTCATGTCCCGGGAGCTGTCCAGCTCCTATGGGGATATTCTCCCATCATGCACAGCTCCCGTGACGTGACATCCTCATTGAGCAGTTAGACAGAAAACTTCAGAAGCTAATAACTATTGGAAGGATTAAGATTTTTTTTATAAAAGTAATTTAAAAATCTGTTTAACTTTCCGGAGCCAGTTGATATATAAAAAAAAAGTTTTTGCCTGGAATACCCCTTTAAATCAACTGGTGCCAGAACGTTAAACAGATTTGTAAATTACTTCTATTTAAAAGCTTAACCCTTCCAGTACTTATCAGCTGCTGTATGCTCTACAGGAAGTTATTTTCTTTTCAAATTTATTTCTGACCACAGTGCTCTCTGCTGACACCTCTGTCTGTCTCAGGAACTGCCCAGAGTAGCAGCAAACCCCCATAGCAAACCTCTCCTGCTCTGGACAGTTCCTGAGACAGACAGAGGTGTCAGCAGAGAGAATAAAACAAAACAACTTCCTGTGGATCAAACAGCAGCTGATAAGTACTGGAAGGGTTAACATTTTTTTAAATAGAAGTCATTTACAAATCTGTTTATTTTCTGGCATCAGTTAATAAAAAAAAAAAAAATAAACGCTTTTCACCGAAGTCCCCCTTTAAAAGGGCCCCCACAGCTGAATTCAGCCCGTCAGATAAGTCAGAAAAAGTACTGCTTGTCATTCCAGAATTGACCAGCAGAGGGCTCTGTGCACTAACATACTGAGGATCGCTGCTGCCTGCCAAGGTCATAATTCGCATACGGCTGCGCAGGCGACGACTCCATCTGCACATTTCTCTGTCTGTGAATTTTACAATCATGTGAACTAAGGAGATAACAAAAAAAACGTGCAAAAACAATATTGAAAAGCTGCATGGCCGCCAAATAAAACTAATCAACTCTGCACTTTTAATTGAATGATTAAGCATATGAGATATAGCCGTAACAAGCCTGTCAGGGGGCAAGCAGGGAATAGAAAGGGGCACCAAGCAGCAATGCTGATGTGAACAGAGCCTAACATCAGGGCTTGACACATTTTTTTGGAATCTAGGAGCCAGCAAGAAAGAAAAAAAACATTTTTTTCAGTTTTTTTTTTTTTAAAGATGTAGGTGTTTAAAGGGTTACTCTGCTGCTTAGTGTTCGGAACAAACCGTTCCGAACGCTGGAGCCAGGAGCTTGTGACGTCATAGCCCCGCCCCCTCATGACATCACGTCCCGCCCCCTCAATGCAAGTCTATGGGAGGGGGCGTGACAGCCGTCACGCCCCCTCCCATAGACTTGCATTGAGGGGGCAGGACATGACATCATGAGGGGGCGGGGCTATGACATCACAAGCTCCCGACTCCAGTGTTCGGAATGGTTTGTTCCGAACACTATGCAGCGGAGTACCCCTTTAAACTTGCTTATTTTCACTATTTTTACTGCTATATTTTGCAAAGCTAGTATAACGAGAACACTTACCCACTTATGCCAAGTAATAATTTTATTTACACACATTATATATATATATATATATATATATATATATATATATATATATATATATTTAATAGAAAACATCCTAGACCAGTATTAGGTAGTGGTCAGAGACATCGTAACGACAGCATGGGCCTTTAGGGGTTAATTGTTGCTGAATATATATAGAAAAATCTAGTTATTAAATAAAAAGAAAAAGAACATTTTAATTTATTTTCTTCAAAAATATAAAAGGTATTAAGGCCTCAAGGAACAGTTGGCAAAATAATGGTAATAAATGTTAAATATGGCTAGAGATGTGGCTGGTTTTACGATACGTCTTTTATTTAAAGGGGTTATCCAGGAAAAAACTTTTTTATATATATATATATCAACTGGCTCCAGAAAGTTAAACAGATTTGTAAATTACTTCTATTAAGAAATCTTAATCCTTTCAGTACTTATGAGCTTCTGAAGTGTAGGTTGTTCTTTTCTGTCTTAGAAATCTCTGACGACACGTGTCTCGGGAACCGCCCAGTTTAGAAGAGGTTTGCTATGGGGATTTGCTTCAAAACTGGGCGGTTCCCGAGACACGTGTCATGAGAGAGCACTTAGACAGAAAAGAACAACCTTAACTTCAGCAGCTCATAAGTACTGAAAGGATTAAGATTTTTTAAATAGAAGTAATTTACAAATCTGTTTAACTTTCTGGAGCCAGTTGATATATATAAAAATTTTTTTTCCTGGATAACCCCTTTAATAGATCAATACAGTGTGGAGCTGTACCCTGAGCAGGGCCCTTGCTGCAGGGTCAGCACATGTATAAAGTATCATATAAAATAATATAAAATATTATAAGGCAGGTTTAAAATCCATAGGTTAGTATTAGTGGCTAAGACTTCTGCCACCTGTGATAATATAGGAAATGTCCTTTGTTTCAATGTTCAGCGCTGGTATCGGTATTAAAAAGGTTATTATTGCCGCATTGGGGTGTCTGAGAGTATCAGTTCATAATGCGAATCCATAAATACGATGGAAGTACAAAAAGAGAAAGTACAGTCTACTCGCAGGGCGGCACGGGTATAGTACCTGCGGTCCGGGGACGGTGCGCAAATATGCAGTTGCGGGATGGAAGCTAGCAGGAGGTGGTGAGACTTGCCTGTGAAGGGTGAGCCAACTTCTGGATGGCATGGAGCGGCGTCCGGCTCGATGGAGATAGGTCCAGGTAATGGATGCGATTGATGCGCTCCAGGCAATGGATGCGATTGATGCGCTCCAGGCAATGGATGCGATTGATGCGCTCCAGGCAATGGATGCGATTGATGCGCTCCAGGCAATGGATGCGATTGATGCGCTCCAGGCAATGGATGCGATTGATGCGCTCCAGGCAATGGATGCGATTGATGCGCTCCAGGCAATGGATGCCATTGATGCGCTCCAGGCAATGGATGCGATTGATGCGCTCCAGGCAATGGATGCGATTGATGCGCTCCAGGCAATGGATGCGATTGATGCGCTCCAGGCAATGGATGCCATTGATGCGCTCCAGGCAATGGATGCGATTGATGCGCTCCAGGCAATGGATGCCATTGATGCGCTCCAGGCAATGGATGCGATTGATGCGCTCCAGGTGGTACACTGAATAGGAGGTTGCAGTGCTTGCAAGGAGTGTACGTGAGTGATGTTTTTCGGTGGCAGAGGGGGGGGGGGTTCCCCCTTTATCAATAGCTAAGGAACAATTAAATGTTTCTTTTTTTTTTTCATAGTGTTTCTTTTTAGTCAACTTTTATAGGCCTGGTCTTTACAGATGCAGTGATTATATATATATATATATATATATATATATATATATATATATGAAATTATATTTCACTTCTGACCATGGGTCAATAAACACGTTTGTTTATCTACTTTTGGAGAGCTGCAGAACCTCGGACTGATTATACCTGCTCGCACCCGACCCCTCTCATTCAATTTATATTATTTGGTTGTGCTGCTTCTACTGTTGGATTGTGTATATATATATATCCAAAAGTTTGGACACCTTCTCATTCAAAGAGTTTTCTTTATTTCCATGACTGAAAATTGTAGATTCACACTGAAGGCATCAAAACTATGAATTAACACGTGGAATTATAGACATAACAAAAAAGTGTGAAAATCTGTCATATTCTAGGTTCTAGCCGCCTTTTGCTTTGATTACTGCTTTGCACACTCTTGGCATTCTCTTGATGAGCTTCCAGAGGTAGTCACCTGAAATGGTCTTCCAACAGTCTTGAAGGAGTTCCCATGATGCTTAGCACTTGTTGGCCCTTTTTGCCTTCACTCTGCGGTCCAGCTCACCCCAAACCATCTCGATTGGGTTCAGGTCCGGTGACTGTGGAGGCCAGGTCATCTGGCAGCGCAGCACCCCATCACTCTCCTTCTTGGTCAAATAGCCCTTACACAGCCTGGAGGTGTTTGGGGTCATTGTCCTGTTGAAAAATAAATGATGGTCCAACTAAACTTAAACCGGATGGAACAGCAGCCGCTGCAAGATGCTGTGGTAGCCATGCTGGTTCAGTATGCCTTCAATTCTGAATAAATCCCCAACAGTGTCAGCAAAGCCCCCCCCCCCCACACACCATCACACCTCCTCCTCCACACCAGCACACCTCCTCCTCCACACCATCACACCTCCTCCACACCAGCACACCTCCTCCTCCACACCAGCACACCTCCTCCTCCACACCATCACACCTTCTCCTCCACACCATCACACCTCCTCCTCCACACCATCACACCTCCTCCTCCACACCATCACACCTCCTCCTCCACACCAGCACACCTCCTCCTCCACACCAGCACACCTCCTCCTCCACACCATCACACCTCCTCCCCAGCACCATCACACCTCCTCCCCAGCACCATCACACCTCCTCCCCCACACCATCACACCTCCTCCCCCACACCATCACACCTCCTCCCCCACACCAGCACACCTCCTCCCCCACACCAGCACACCTCCTCCCCCCACACCATCACACCTCCTCCTCCACACCACCACACCTCCTCCCCCCACACCATCACACCTCCTCCATGCTTCACGGTGGGAACCAGGCATGTAGAGTCCATCCGTTCACCTTTTCTGCATCTCACAAAGACCCGGTGGTTGGAGCCAAAGATCTCAAATTTGGACTCATCAGACCAAAGCCCAGATTTCCACTGGTCTAATGTCCATTCCTTGTGTTCTTTAGCCCAAACAAGTCTCTTCTGCTTGTTGCCTGTCCTTAGCAGTGGTTTCCTAGCAGATATTCTTCCATGAAGGCCTCACACAGTCTCCTCTGTTGTTCTAGAGATGTGTCTGTTCTAGAACTCTGTGTGGCATTGACCTGGTCTCTAATCTGAGCTGCTGTTAACCTGCGATTTCTGAGATTTCTGGTGACTCGGATGAACTTATCCTCCGCAGCAGAGGTGACTCTTGGTCGTCCTTTCCTGGGGCGCTCCGCATGTCAGCCAGTTTCTTTGTAGCTCTTGATGGTTTTTGTGACTGCACTTGGTGACACTTTCCTAGAATATGACAGATTTTCACACTTTTTTGTTATGTCTATAATTCCACGTGTGTTAATTCATAGTTTTGATGCCTTCAGTGTGAATCTACAATTTTCATAGTCATGAAAATAAAGAAAACTCTGAATGAGAAGGTGTGTCCAAACTTTTGGTCTGTACTGTATATATCTATATAAATAAATATAAATAATATATATATATATCTGCATTTTCTGCTGTGGATACTATCAGGTCCTGGAACTTGGTTTAGCCTGCACCATGCACCTTGCTTTATCCTGAATGCGCCACTACTTTTCTGATATATATAGAGAAAAAAATGAAGGAGGGAGCAGCACATTAATAGCCTCAGTCACAAGCCTTTAAAATATCCACACAAAAAAATAGTAACAGCAGCAGCACATCCATAAGACAAAAGTGTAGGTTTATTCAGCACAAAATGCCACAGCGACGTTTCAGCCCTCTCTCACAAGAGCGACGGATGAAACATTGCTCTGGCATTTTGTGCTGAATAAAGCTACACTTTTGTCTTATGGATGTGCTGCTGCTGTTACTATTTTCGTGTGGATATCTATCTGTATATTTTACACACACACACACACATATATATATATATATATATATATATATATATACACATATACATATATATATATATATATATATATATATATATATATATATATGTATGAGGGGAATATGCTTGGCTCCTGTTAAGGAATATAAAAAGCTGATCGGGATTTATGCCAAGCCAGACTACTCCCCAAAAGGGAAGTTTCTACCCATCTGCAGACAGCTGTTTCGGCGTGTTTGCCCCTCGTCAGTACAGAGCAGGGTGATCTGGCTTGGCTGTGGTGAGAGGCCTGAGGCTTTAAAAGGGGTCAGTACTTTCCTCAGGGAGAGGACACCTCTTCAGGCTGGCATTTATCATTGTTCGTGTACTGTAGATTTTTTTTTTACACTGTTTTTCCCCCGGGCTTTTCACGTGGTTGTGCAAATTTATCAAAAAAAAGCACACGCTTACTGATGAATTTGGCGCAGTCAGGTACTTCCACACAAACCGCTACCTCACACCTTTCTGATACACACTTCAGTGTGCATTGTCTGACCAGCTTCTGAGTTAGTGAAGGTTAGTGAGAGTAGTGAGAGTAGTGATGGAGTCCTCCACTAAACAAACAAAACGCACAAATATTTATTAACACTATATATATATATATATATATATATATATATATATATATATATATATTTATTTTTATTTTTTATTTTTTTTTCTCCTTTCCACACTATAAATTATTTTTTTAGGGGAAAAAAAAAAAAAAATATATTTATAGATAATAAAATAAATAATAATAATAATAATAATAATAAATATTAATAATAAATTAATACTTTATTATATATTTTTTTTTAAATCCTCAAAAAATGATTTATACAATTTTAATATTTGTGTGTTTTGTTTAGTTTCCTTTACACTAATTGTGTTTATTTTTACTTTATTGTCCCAAGTTAATTGTCCCTTTATTGCCTTCGGATGTGAGGACATGCTGGGAAGCTGGAGAGTCATTGGTCAGGGTGTACGAGTGTCACAAAAACGTTAACAAGGATCATAGGTGCACATTGACAGCGACACATCAGACGCAGTCTTACTTTCACACTTCATCCCTTGGTGAATGAGGCCGTAGAGCAGCGAGCCGCAGTGGTCGCAGAACGTCGGGCTGGAATACGTGTGGATCTTAAACTTGTGCTTACTTCTGGGGTCCTGGATAGAGGAGAGAGAACACAGTCACTGCAGGGGTTATAATGGTCACTCTTAGTCCTCCATTATCTACTGAAAGTTCCTAAAGGGAACCTGTCACCTTTAATATGTCATCCAATCTACAGACCTCAGGTTATAGAGCAGGAGGAGCTGAGCAGATTGATATATATAGTTTTATGGGGCAAAAAAAAAAAAATCAATGTCACTTGTAGTTTGTTAATCTAATACTCTGCTCATTCTGGGCTTAGGAGTCCAGTGGGCGGTCCTTCTCAGTGATTGACAGACTTTCCTGTATAAGTATATATACAGAAATAACTGTCAGTCCCTAATTAGGACCGCCTACTAGATTCCTAAACCCTAAATGGGGGTTCCATGAATAGACGACATGTTCAACCACATTTTCCAACAAAACTATATACAGTGTCTTGCATAAGTTTTCACCCCCTTGGATATTTTTTGCTCTTTTTTGCTACTGTGCATAGGTGGTATCTACCTCCATATGGTGAATGTATGTGGAAATATTGGTCTTTTGTATAGTCTGTTTTATTCACTAACAATATAGCTGTATTAGTCAGTGGTAATTGTAGCGGTGGTCATGGTGTGGCGGTATTATTTGTCCCTTACTGGTAACACACAAAACTAGCACTAGCATTTTGTTTGGAGATGCTGACCATTTTAGTTTTTTTTATACTGGTAATACTGGTACGTATTATTGGTCTCAGATTTGGTCAGTAACAGTATGTGGTAATATGTTTGGTGCTAATACTACTCTTTGTACAGTGGTATTATTGGTAAGATTGGTCTCAGTATACAGTATGATGGTAATATGTATGGTGACAATATTTATCCTTGTATACTGGTATTATTGGTAATATTGTTCCCAGTATACAGGATTTGGTCAGTAACAGTATGATGGTAATATGTATGGTGATAATATTCCTCCTTACATACCAGTGTTATTTGGTAACTGTATGATTTATTTAAAGGTGCATGTGTTTATCATTGAAAATTGTCCTACCTATGTTAATGTGTGTGTATATTTGTGTTTGTGTGTGTGTATATATATAGTTGTTTTTTCATAATGTACCCTAATATAACCAACTATGATTGACCTTTGGTCCCTCCCTTTTTTGGCTCCGCCTTCACACAATTTTTTAATGACCTATCATTACTTTGTACTTCTCCACAGCTTTATCCCTGACATGGTTTGGCAAGTTCCTTGGTCTTCGTGCTGCTGTTTGTTCAGTAATGCTCTCTAACAAACTCTGAGGCCTCCAGAGAACAGGTGTATTTATACAGAGATTAAATTGCAGACAGGTGGAGCCATCTTTACTAATTATGTGCTTTGTGAAGGCAAATGGTCGCACCAGATCTTTGTAGGGGTTTTACGGTAAAGGGGGTGAATACATATGCACTCAACACTTTTCAGATTTCTATTTCTAAATATATTTAAAAATGTGTGTATTATTTCCCCCCACTTCCAAATGATGGACTATTCTATGTTGGTCCATTACATAAAATCGAAATTAAATAAATTTGAATCAGTGGTTATACCATGACAAAATGTAGAAAAGTCCAAAAGGGTGAATACTTATGCAAGGCACTGTATCAAAGTGTTCAGCTCCTTCTGCTCTGTAACACAATGCTAGCAGATTAGATTGCATTTAGAGCAGGACAGGATCCCTTTAAAGGGGTACTCCCATGGAATACTTTTAAAAAAAATTTTTTAATCAACTGGTGCCAGAAAGTTAAACAGATTTGTAAATTACTTCTATTAAAAAATCTTAATCCTTCCAGTACTTTTTAGGGGCTGTATACTACAGAGGAATTAATTTTCTTTTTGGATTTCTCTTCTGTCACGACCACAGAGCTCTCTGCTATGAGGATTTTCTCCTTTTCTGGACAGTTCCTAAAATGGACAGCAGAGGTCAGCACAGAGCACTGTGGTCGTGACAGAAGAGAAATCCAAAAAGAAAAGCATTTCCTCTGTAGTATAAAGCCCCTTAAAAGTATTGGAAGGATTAAGATTTTTTTAATAGAAGTAATTTACAAATTTGTTTAAAGGGGGTATTCCAGGCAAAACCTTTTTTTTTATATATATATCAACTGGCTCCGGAAAAATTAACAGATTTGTAAATTACTTCTATTAAAAAATCATAATCCTTCCAATAGTTATTAGCTTCTGAAGTTTTCTGTCTAACTGCTCAATGATGATGTCACGTCCCGGGAGCTGTGCATGCTGGGAGAATATCCCCATAGGAACTGCACAGCTCCCGGGACGTGAGTCATCAGAGAGCAGTTAGACAGAAAACAGCAACTCAACTTCAGAAGCTAATAACTATTGGAAGGATTAAGATTTTTGAAAAGAAGTAATTTACAAATCCGTTTAACTTTCCGGAGCCAGTTGATATATATAAAAAATAAAGTTTTGGCCTGGAATACCCCTTTAACTTTCTGGCACCAGTTGATTTAAAAAAAAAAAAAAAAAAAAGTTTTCCACGGGAGTACCCCTTTAAGTCATCCTCTTGTCTATTCTGACATCATCTTAAAAGGTTCCTGAAAGGAAAATCTGCTTAGTTAAGTAATAAATGGAGCAGGGGTATATTTCTGCATAGCAATCCAAATTTACCATGCAGGACTCTATGAAAGCTGGATGACAACCTACTGAGCATTTACATGGGTTCTCACCCAGCTTTTCTAGAATCCGGTGTTACTGAACAGCATGATGAGTATGACTGGTATTTTATTGGTTATTTTAGGGTTAATGCAGTCACAATAAAAGGCTCCTCCAGCTGTACTTGGCAAAGCAAACGTGGCTATTGACAAAGTCACTTTGCGGTGAAACCTCATTCTGCATCCGGCAACAAAGCAACTGGCAGAAAGAGAGACGGCACCAGCTGCCAGCAGCCGGGCACCACTACGCGGGCACTTAATGTATCGGATTCTCAATTACACGGGAGAGGCTTCACAAAAAAAAGCTGGGTCCTGGCAATTTCCCAGCCTGGCGCACATCCTTCCATGACAGCGAGCACTTCATTAAAAACCCTTTGAAGTCTCTAATTGGAAGACATTTCAATTTCATCTTTATCTGGCAGCGGAGATGAGGTGACGGCAGTCCTCTAACCGCGGCCTGGGAGCGATGGCGGCTGTGTGACACCAGTCTGCCTCTTATCAAACACTACAGATGCCCGCCACAAAGACCAGCTTCAAATGACTTTGCTTTCTATACCGGGCCGAGGCGGCACACGGCTCCACAAAGATCTGGCGAACTACAAGTCCCAAATCATTCTAAAAAGGAAAAATTATCCTGGAGCTTTACACCCAGACATGGAATGAAAGTTACGTAACGATATTGCATCTAACATAGTGGGGAGAGATGAGCGAACTTACAGTAAATTCGATTCGTCACGAACTTCTCCGCTCGGCAGTTGATGACTTTTCCTGCATAAATTAGTTCAGCTTTCAGGTGCTCCCGTGGACTGGAAAAGGTGGATACAGTCCAAGGAGACTCTTTCCCAGGACTGTATCCACCTTTTCCAGCCCACCGGAGCACCTGAAGGCTGAACTAATTTATGCAGGAAAAGTCATAAACTGCCGAGCGGAGAAGTTCGTGACGAATCAAATTTATTGTAAGTTCGCTCATCTCTAATAGTGGGCACTCAGCTTTTCTACAGACCTGACAAGATACACACCAATAAAAGACCAATCAATCTACTGCTGATTTTGTACATTTTCTCACTGACTAAGACAGTGTTGCCCAACCAAGGTGCATCCAGCTGTTGCAAAACTACAACTCCCAGCATGACCGGACAGCCTTCGGCTGTCCGGGCATGCTGGGAGTTGTAGTTTTGCAACAGCTGGAGGCACTCTGGTTGGGAAACACTGGACTACGAAATGATAAACTTATAATTTTAATGGTTGAAACGAATACCTTTAAAGGGGTACTCCGCCCCTGGCATCTTATCCCCTATCCAAAGGATAGGGGATAAGATGTCAGATCGCCGGGGTCCCGCTGCTGGGGACCCCTGGGATCGCCGCTGCGGCACCCCGCTGTCATTACTGCACAGAGCGAGTTCGCTCTGTGCGTAATGACGGGCGATACAGGGGCCGGAGCTCAGTGACGTCATGGCTCCGCCCCTCATGACATCACGGCCCGTCCCCTTAATGCACGTCTATGGCAGGGGGCGTGACGACCGCCACGCCCCCTCCCTTAGACTTGCATTGACGGGGGCGGGCAGTGACGTCACGAGGGGTGGAGCCGTGACGTAACTATGCTCCGGCCCCTGTATTGCCCGTCATTATGTGCAGAGCGAACTCGCTCTGCGCAGTAATGATAGCGCGGTGCCGCAGCGGGGATCCCGGGGGTCCCCAGCAGCGGGACCGCGGCAATCTGACATCTTATCCCCTATCCTTTGGATAGGGGATAAGATGTCTAGGGGCGGAGTACCCCTTTAAAAAAAAAATTTTTTAACATGGGATTCAATGGGAACCGTAAAGAACCGTATGTGAGTACGGTTCCATCTGGTTTTCACCATACGGTTTTTTACTTTGCACATATTTTTTCTTGAAATTTCAATCGAACAAGTGAAACTTTATTCATAATGGAGTGAAAAGTTAAAAACGTATACTTTTTTTCTTAAAAATAACGGATGCAACCGGACATCATTTTTCAAACCGTATACGGATTAAAATTTGTGCACATGATTTGGTACAGTTTAGTCAGGTTTTGAGGAATCCTTTTTTTTTTTTTATTTATTTATTTTTTAATAAAAAACCTGATACGGGAATTGAATTTCAAAAACGTGATGTGAACCCAGCCTTACAACAAAAAAAATCCAGAAAAACAAGTTTCAAATAAGTTAGGAGTTCATTTGCATTTTACTCTCCTATCAATCAGTAAGGTTTCTGGCTCGAAGGTGTCATTTATACAGGTAACAGGCTGAGATTAGGAGTACTCTCTTACAGGTAATGGCTGATATTAGGAGCACTCTCTTACAGGTAAGGGCTGAGATTAGGAGCACTCTCCAAATCTCAGCTTGTTACCTGTAGAAAAGACACCTGTCCCCAGAAGCCATCAATCAGATTCCAAACTCTCCACCATGGCCAAGACCAAAGAGCTGTCCAAGGATGTCAGGGATCAGATTGTAGATCTACACAAGGCTGGAATGAGCTACAAGACCATCGCCAAGCAGCGCGGTGAGTAGTTTACAACAGTTGGTGCCATGAGTGCAAGGCAGCTGGGTCCATAGTCACCAAGAAAACAATTGGTAACAAACTACGTCATAAAGAACTGAAATCCTGCAGTGCCCACAAGGTCCCCCTGTTCAAGAAAGCACATGGAAAGGCCAGTCTAAAGTTTACCATTGAATATCTGAATGATTAATAGGAGAAGTGGGTGAAAGTGATGTGGTCAGATGAGACCATAATTGAGCTCTTTGGCATCAACTGAACTCGCCGTATTTGGAGAAGAGGAATTCTTCCTATGACTCCAAGGACACCATCCCCACCATCAGACATGGAGGTGGAAACATTATGCTTTAGGGGTGTTTTTCTGATAAGGAGACAGGACAACTTCACCGCATCAAAGGGACGATGGATGGGGCCGTGCACCATCAAATGTTGGGTGAAAACCTCCTTCCCTCAGCCTGGGCATTGAAAATGGGTCAAGGATGGATATTTCAGCATGACAATGACCCAAATCATATGTTCAAGGCAACAAAAGAGTGGCTTAGGAAGAAGTACATTAAAGGGGTATTCTAGTTTTATACATCTTATCCCCTATCCAAATGACCGGGGATAAAATGTATGATCGCAGGGTTCACGCCGCTGGGACCCCTGCGATCTCTGTGAAACCCCCCGCATTCTGTGCCTGGTGCTGCCTCAGAGTCTGAGACATGGACATGAATTGAGGGGGCGTGGCATGATGTCACAAGGGTGTGTGGCTGTGACATCACGTCTCGGAGGCAGCACCCCGCAAAGAATGCCAGGGCTGCACAGAGATCATGGGGGTCCCAGTGGTGGGACCCCCACGATCATACATCTTATTCCCTGTCCTTTGGATAGGGGATAAGATGAATAAAGTCGTAATACCCCTTTAAGGTCCTGGAGTGACCTAGCCAGTCTCTAGACCTTCATCCCATAGAAAATCTGAGAAAAGAGATGAAGGTTCAAGTTCCCACAAGTCAGCCTCAAAACCTTAATGACTTGGAAAGGATCTGCAAGAAGGAGTGGGACAAAATCCCTCCGGAGAGGTCTGCAAACTTGAATCAGACTACAAGAGACTCTTTACCTGTGTGATCGCCAACAAGGGTTTTGCCACCAACAACTACAATTTTTTAAAAATACACAACCAATAAAATTATAGGCCGATCATTTTTTTTGCCAGTCGGCAAACTTACTAAATCATCAGGAGGGTCAAATAATTTTTGTCCATCAAGTTCAACCTATAACCCTAATGAGTCCCTACTGAGTTGATCCAGAGGAAGGCAAAAAACCCTCATACTAGAGGTAAAAATTCCTTCCCGACTCCAAATATGGCATCAGAATAAATCCCTGGATCAATGTTCTGTCCCTATAAATCTAGAATCCATAACCAGTAATGTTATTATTCTCCAAAAATGCATCCAGACCCCTTTTTAATTCTTTTACAGAGTTCACTATGACCACCTCCTCCGGGAGAGAATTCCACAGTCTCACTGCTCTTACCGTAAAGAACCCCGTCTGTGCTGGTGTAGAAACCTTCTTTCCTCTAGACGTAGAGGATGCCCCCTTGTTATAGATACAGTCCTGGGTATAAATTGATCATGGAGAGATCTCTGTACTGTCCCCTGATATATATATACATAGTTATTAGGTCACCCCTAAGCCTTCTTTTTTCTAAACTAAATAACCCTAATTCTGATAATCTTTCTGGGTACTGTAGTCCTCCCATTCCCCGTATTACTCTGGTTGCCCGTCTTTGAACCCTCTCCAGCTCCACTATATCTTTCTTGTACATTGGTGCCCAGTACTGTACACAGTATTCTATGTGTGGTCTGACCAGTACTGTACACAGTATTCCATGTGTGGTCTGACCAGTACTGTACACAGTATTCCTTGTGTGGTCTGACCAGTACTGTACACAGTATTCCATGTGTGGTCTGACCAGTACTGTACACAGTATTCCATGTGTGGTCTGACCAGTACTGTACACAGTATTCCATGTGTGGTCTGACCAGTACTGTACACAGTATTCCATGTGTGGTCTGACCAGTACTGTACACAGTATTCCATGTGTGGTCTGACCAGTACTGTACACAGTATTCCATGTGTGGTCTGACCAGTACTGTACACAGTATTCCATGTGTGGTCTGACCAGTACTGCACACAGTATTCCATGTGTGGCCTGACCAGTACTGCACACAGTATTCCATGTGTGGCCTGACCAGTACTGTACACAGTATTCTATGTGTGGTCTGACCAGTACTGCACACAGTATTCCATGTGTGGCCTGACCAGTACTGTACACAGTATTCTATGTGTGGTCTGACCAGTACTGTACACAGTATTCTATGTGTGGTCTGACCAGTACTGCACACAGTATTCCATGTGTGGCCTGACCAGTACTGCACACAGTATTCCATGTGTGGCCTGACCAGTACTGCACACAGTATTCCATGTGTGGCCTGACCAGTACTGCACACAGTATTCCATGTGTGGCCTGACCAGTACTGCACACAGTATTCCATGTGTGGCCTGACCAGTACTGCACACAGTATTCCTTGTGTGGTCTGACCAGTACTGTACACAGTATTCTATGTGTGGTCTGACCAGTACTGCACACAGTATTCCATGTGTGGCCTGACCAGTACTGCACACA
Source organism: Hyla sarda (assembly GCF_029499605.1). NCBI lineage: Eukaryota > Metazoa > Chordata > Amphibia > Anura > Hylidae > Hyla > Hyla sarda. The sequence continues at coordinate 208,975,534 of NC_079196.1, forward strand.
GTATTCCATGTGTGGCCTGACCAGTACTGCACACAGTATTCCATGTGTGGCCTGACCAGTACTGCACACAGTATTCCATGTGTGGCCTGACCAGTACTGTACACAGTATTCCATGTGTGGCCTGACCAGTACTGTACACAGTATTCCTTGTGTGGTCTGACCAGTACTGTACACAGTATTCTATGTGTGGTCTGACTAGTACTGTACACAGTATTCCTTGTGTGGTCTGACCAGTACTGTACACAGTATTCTATGTGTGGTCTGACCAGTACTGTACACAGTATTCCTTGTGTGGTCTGACCAGTACTGTACACAGTATTCTATGTGTGGTCTGACCAGTACTGTACACAGTATTCTATGTGTGGTCTGACCAGTACTGTACACAGTATTCCTTGTGTGGTCTGACCAGTACTGTACACAGTATTCTATGTGTGGTGTGACCAGTACTGTACACAGTATTCTATGTGTGGTGTGACCAGTACTGTACACAGTATTCTATGTGTGGTCTGACCAGTACTGTACACAGTATTCTATGTGTGGTCTGACCAGTACTATACACAGCATTCTATGTGTGGTCTGACTAGTACTGTACACAGTATTCTATGTGTGGTCTGACTAGTGATTTGTACAGCAGTAGAATTTTTTCCTTGTCGTGGGCATCTATGCCCCTATTGATGCCCCCCATGATTTTATTTGCCTTGGCAGCAGCTGCCGGACACTGGTCCCTACAGCTAAATTTACTGTTACCTAAGTCCTTTTCCACGTCAGTCGCCCCAAGTGTTCTCCCATTTAATACATAATCCCAGCCCGGATTTTTCCTCCCCATGTGCATTACCTTACATTTATCAGTGTTGAACCTCATCTGCCACTTCCCAGCCCAAACCTCCAACCTATCCAGATCCATTGTATCACTAGGAAGTTTATCATTTAGAAGCCAAGCAAAGTTGAGTGGCTACCCTCAAAGATGCCCATACTAGTTGTCATTCGGCTTTCCCTGAACCAGATTTACCTAAGAAACCATTACAATAGCCAGACGTGGAGGGTTTTTTTCTCAGGCTGCGTACAGAACAATCAGCGGCCGCTGGTCAATTCTGCAGTGGCGTCACGATCCGCCGAGAGTGATCAATTCCAGACCGCCATTTATAAGACACTGAGATAGTTCCCCCCCCCCCCCACGATCTATCACAGAGTTAAAAATCCCTCAGTGTCTACAAGTCACAGCCTACAGACAGGGATATGAGCTGGAAGATGTGAAGGGGACTGGAGATTTACTCCGATTAACAACCTCGCGGAGACCACTAGGAGCCCAGGGCCGTAAACCACAACTTAACAATTAATGAGGAGGGGATTCATGGTTCTCCCAAGATTTCATCTATGGAGCATAGAAGATAAAAAAAAAGGAAGAAAAGAACGGCTCCTTAAAGGAACACTAACCTGGAAAGTACAATACGTCTCCTGACTGTGCAAATTCATGCAAACTATTGTTCCCTGTTATCAGCCAATGCGGGCTAGGCTATTTGCTTTCTATCTACCTTTAGAGAAGTGATCTGGAAACTATGGCCCTCCAGATGTTGCAAAACTACAACTCCCAGCATGCACGGACAGCCGTTGGCTGTCCGGGCATGCTGGGAGTTGTAGTTTTCCAACGGTTGGAGGTTCTTAGTTTGCAGAGGACTGCTTTAGTGGGTAAAAATCTGCATATTATCCACCGAGCTACTGCCTTTAGTTTTAGCGCTGCCTCTTTAAAGAGTACCTGTCATGATCTTGTTAAATGTTATAATCCTCCCAGGTCACTGCCCCCATCATGATAAACCACCCCCTGCCTTTATTTTTATTATTTTTTAGTTCTCTACCTTGATATTGTTCTGTATTTTCTGCTCAGTCTCAGTCATATTCACAGACTGGGAAGGGGGCGTTCCCCAGCAGGCGTGACATCATCTGAAGCCATACAGGGGAGAACTTCCTCCCTCACTCCGCTACACACAGCCCAGAGCAGTTCAGTGTGAGATGAGCTATGATTGGATAAGACAGCAACCCCCCCCCCTCAGCATTTCCTGATTTTGGACTTCTGCCAGGCCAACAGGAGTCCAAAGTCTGTGCAAGAGATGGAGGGAAATGTGCTCTGGACAAGTAGGGAGACACCTAGTGGCAGCTTTTTTTTTAAACACAAATAAAACATAGAAAACAAAGTCCATTAGAAAAATGTTTGTATTTACCATAAGGAGTGCAATAGCAAAAAAAAAATTAATGACAGTGCCCATTTAAGAGTGGAATCCCAATCCTGGTTATACACTGGTTTAACCCATGCATTCTAAGCTAGGCCATGTTAGCCTGTATTCTGTATGGGAAGAGGGAAATAGGCTGCAGTCGGATTTCTTAGAACAAAATATTTCTTCCCATTGACATCTGCCACTGGAGAGAGTCAGGGGACCCTATATCTACTAGATTGGACAAAATAGGTGGGATTGGCTGACTACAACCTAATTTAGATTCTGTCCTATCTGGTGAGAACGGGTGCGCTGTTTTCTATCAAAAGGACAGACACCACACTGAAACCCTTTCAAGTCAATGGGGTCCATCATCCAACGTTGGGGGTCTGTCATGCTTGCCAGAGTTTTGGTTATTGTCTATAACAAAACCAGGATGTACTGTAATATGTTAGTAGTAAAAATTTTGAAAATGCTAATAAAAAAATATATTAGATTAAAAAACGAAACTAGGATGTAGATGTGGACAGAGCCATAGGCCGTGATCACACTACAGACATGCAATCGGCACCTGCTGTACATGGAATCAGTCAGCACTAGGACCGCACAGAGATTCACCTTCTAAATTGACGGCAATACATTTCTGAACGGATTCAGAAAAAAGAATAACCGTAATCATACTTTCAGCGGAGTCCGGAATTTTAATTTCTGCCGCAGAAATTCTGTGGTTTGCACGGTGCAGCAGAATCCCTTTGAAGACAATGGTAGGCTGCTGCACCGCAATTTAGGAGCAGAATGTCTTTTATAGAAAATTCCGTAGTGTGAATGTAGCCTTAGGCTAGGACAACATCTGAGTTGCTTTTTCCATTTATACAAAACAAAAAAAGAACCGTCAGATCCGTTGCACACGGCACCAATGTCGCCTCACGGACCTTTGACTTACGTGCAAACCCTTTGGAGATCTGAGCAAAAAGGCTAAGGCACCAGCTGGTATGGGCCATTTGGTGTAGAAAAGTTCAGACAACTTTCCCAGGTTCCTGAATGACCAAACCTGCACTACATACGGAACCAGTATTTGTGTAAAATTATAGGTTAATTCAGTTCCACATCTTTAGCAGGACAGGTTTTGGCAATAAACGCCTTCCTCAGCAGTTGAGGAAGGCATTTATTGCCGAAATGTGTCCTACCAAAGTTGTGGCACAGAATAAACCAGAGGCGGACTGACAGGTCGGGTATTCGGGCACTGCCCGAGGGCCCCGGTCTGGGAGGGGCCCGCTGCTGCTTGTAACTTTTTTTATTTTCTTTTAAAAGGTCAGGCCTGCGTTCAGGGGCCCAGACTAATACTAAGATTAGAAGAGCTGCAGAGTTTAACTCTATCTGTGTCTCTTAGGACACAGAGCTCTGCTGCTCTTTCTATGGATGGCCCTTTAAGAAAAATATGTTCCTGAGCAGACGCCGCAGCACGCTGCATTGAATATACTAGAGGAGATTTATCAAAACCTGTGTAGAGGAAGAGGGGAAGAGTTGCACCACTCTTCCTCTACATGTGTTTTATACATCCCCTCTATTAGAGATGAGCGAACTTACAGTAAATTCAATTCGTCACGAACTTCTCGGCTCGGCAGTTGATGACTTATCCTGCATAAATGAGTTCAGCCTTCAGGTGCTCCGGCGGGCTGGAAAAGGTGGATACATTCATAGGAAAGAGTCTCCTAGGGCTGTATCCACCTTTTCCAGCCCACCGGAGCACCTGAAAGCTGAACTAATTTATGCAGGAAAAGTCATCAACTGCCGAGCCGAAAAGTTCGTGACGAATCGAATTTACTGTAAGTTCGCTCATCTCTACCCTCTATATTTCTTTGGTTGGGAGAAATAAATATAACACGCCAAGCAGTAATCGTAAACCTGACTGATGACGTTCCCTTGACTTTCCATCAATCAGAGAGTGGCGCCATTTTATAAACCTTATAGAAAAGTCCCTCAGGTAACAGCTATGCTGAATAGGATGATAAAAAGCTTTTATGCAGATTTAATCCAATATAACTCCCATGAGAATATAGTGTGTCACATCTGTGATGTCATAATCCACCAGGGGGCAGCACTGAGCATGAATAGCTGTGTATGGCTGCTCCTGATCATTCTTCATCACAAGGGGAGGAAAAGACCCAGAGCCAGGAGCAGCATCCAAGGGGGGGGACCCTGCATCTGTATTGTAGTTCCCTGTAAAGCAGTGTATCCCAACCTGTGTGCCTCCAGCTGTTGCAATACTACAACTCCCATCATGCCCAGACTGTCTTGCCATGCTGGGAGTTGTCGTTTTTGTAGGATTGCAACAGCTGGAGGCACCCTGGTTGGGAAACACTGCTATAAAGGATAAGTATATCATAGAACAGTGGTCTCTAACCTGCGGACCTCCAGATGTTGCAAAACTACAAATCCCAGCATGCCCGGACAGCCGTTGGCTGTCCGGGCATGCTGGGATTTGTAGTTTTGCAACATCTGGAGGTCCGCAGGTTGGAGACCACCGTTATAGAATATTGCAGAATCTTGTAATACCTTATTTTTAGAGTCTTGTTTTACCTTTTGTACAGGAAGAAGATTACAATTAGAGATGAGCGAACTTACAGTAAATTCGATTCGTCACGAACTTCTCGGCTCGGCAGTTGATGACTTTTCCTGCATAAATTAGTTCAGCTTTCCGGTGCTCCGATGGGCTGGAAAAGGTGGATACAATCCTAGGAGACTCTTTCCTAGGAATGTATCCACCTTTTCCAGCCCACCGGACCACCTGAAGGCTGAACTAATTTACGCAGGATAAGTCATCAACTGCCGAGCCGAGAAGTTCGTGACGAATCGAATTTACTGTAAGTTCGCTCATCTCTAATTACAATGTAGGATCCCAATAAACTAGATTCATACGCATAACTGGTAAGTGTAAAAATGGGGTGGGCAAAAGGGTTTCAGGGAAGATTCGTGTAAATCTATTCAAATAGGTCTTTGTTGCAGTTTTTTGTGCTTGAAAAGTTCGTGTACATTCCTAAAATTAACATGTTAATAATTTTTCTTTTGTTTTTAAAATAATTATTACCATGATGTGGAAAGGGGTCTTACAAAGAAGATGAAGCCACAGCCCTGCGCCCCATTAAGGCTGGGTTCACACTACGTTTTTCAACTACGGTTCCCGGATGGAACAGTATGGGAAAAAGTAAACCGTATACTGTTTTTAAAAGTGCATACTGTTCCGTCCGTTTTTATAGAAAAAAAAAAAACTAAGTTTTTGAAAATGTTGTCCATTTTTAATGGAAGGGGTCTTGGGTGGGGACTTTAGGATTCAAATGTGCATGTGCAAAGTAAAAACGGTTTAAAAACCGTACTGCAACCGCATACGTTATTTTTTAACATGGACGTCAATGGGAAACGCACATGTATACGGTTCCATACGGGAAAAACGTATACGTTTTTACTTTGCACATGCGCATTTGAATCCTAAAGTCCCCACCCAAGACCCCTCCCATTAAAAATGGAAAAAAATTTCAAAAACGTATGTTTATTTTTCTATAAAAACGGACGGAACAGTATGCACTTTTAAAAACCGTATACTGTTTAAAAACGCATACGGTTTACTTTTTCCCATACTGTTCCATTTGTTTTTTTTCCCCATACGGTTTCTGATAGAAAACGTATGCGGGAACCGTAGTTGAAAAACGTAATGTGAACCCAACCTAACTCATTTTCGGTCATATTATAAAGGTACCCTCCTTTAGTATGCCCCGAGGAAGGGCAATACAGCAGCCATGGATTCCCTACAGGTTTCCCCTCCCCTTTGGAGGTTTTTCCTGTCCTGAGTGTTACTGTACACTGTAAACTTCACATTTTTTTTCCATTCCATGACTTGTCCGAGTCATTTATTTTATTTCCCTGTGTAAGAAAATAGTGCAAATAAAATGTGGATAACAAGGGGTTTGTTTAAAGTGAACCAAGCGGTAGATTTTACCATATATATAATGCTTGGCAATGTTTTTTTTTCCCCTGCGATAGTGAGTATAGGAAGTTATAAAGTCTCCCCCGCCGCTCCATAAGTAGTCCCCTGGGCAGGGAGCTATACTTACCAGGTCACCCCCTCGGTGTGATTGATGGCCCGAGTCATCGCTCTGCTCCGTCTGCTTAGGCAGCAGGGTGAGGACACAAGCCATCAATCACGCCAAGGGGGGCGTCACTATGGCTGGAGCGACAAGACCTGGTAAGTAGCACAGCACTGATCAGCGTAATTGGCGCTCCATTACTACAGGCTGCTCAGGCTGCCTGCACAATTGGATTGCCCATTGGACAGAGAGGAGGCTCAGTTGATCGGGACCCTGCGATTTTGTTGTGGTGGTCCTGAGCCAGGATGAGGTTTTTCCCCTTTTGGATGCTGCGATTAACTTTGATTGCAGCATCTAAAGGGTTAATGCAGGGCTTCATCAGCCTCCTCATTGGTTGATGATGCTAAGCTGCCTGGTATCGACACGTATGGGGGCCCCATGAACCTCTATTGCCCACCCCATGGAATAAACCTTTCATTCCGAACAAACACAGGTGAGTGCTATGACCGATGTATTACACTTTAAAGGGGTACTCCGGTGAAAACCTTTTTTCTTTTAAATCAACTGGTGGCAGAAAGTTAAACATATTTGTAAATTACTTCTATTAAAAAATCTTAATCCTTCCTGTACTTATTAGCTGCTGAATACTACAGAGTAAATTCTTTTCTTTTTGGAATGTTCACTGATGACATCACGAGCACAGTTCTCTCTGCTGACATTATAATAACACTTTATTTATTGTTGTCCTTAGTGGGATTTGAACCCAAGTCCACAGCACTGCAAGGCAGCAGTGCTAACCACTGAGCCACCATGCTGCCCTTAGCATACATCTGCTATGCACGGTTGCTAAAATGGACAGAGATGTCAGCAGAGAGCACTGTGCTCGCGATGTCATCAGTGCTCCAAAAAGAAAGGAATTTCCTCTGTAGCATTCAGCAGCTAATAAGTACTGGAAGGATTAAGATTTTTTTTTTTATAGAAGTCATTTACAAATATGTTTAACTTTCTGCCACCAGTTGATTTAAAAGAAAAAAGGTTTTCACCGGAGTACCCCTTTAAGGACTTGTTCCTACAGAAGTGGCGACCACTACCTGCACCAGCTTGTGAGGCCTGGCACACGTCATGGCATAAAAAGCAACGATGCCAATCAGGGCTACGGGAAAGCAGGTCTGCCTGTGGCTTTACTGCGGATGTAAAGCGACGGCCATTTTGAACTGCAATGTGAAAAATCTACCTAAACTTCATTAAAGAGTTGCAACCGCGAGGTAAACAACCCTGCCGATCGCAACCGCGAGGTAAACAACCCTGCCGATCGCAACCGCAAACTCGATGCTTTCTATTCAATCAATGAGCAAAGAAAAACCACAAAGAAAAAATAAAAAAAAAATCAATGTATGACAGGATATATAATGGCCGGAATATCAATAGGGCGTCCGCAGCAGACACAACCCATGGTCAGTGCTAGAAGTTCGTATGATGTGGGGGGAGTAAATTTCATTATTTTACCCGGGATAGAAAACGAAGTGTTGATGGGGAAGTGAATGAAGAATCAATAAGAGTCGTAATGAGATATCACAGTGAGATGAAGGTGCCGAGAGCCGACTGATCACATTCCAGCATGGCAGATTGGAAAGGACTATGAAAAGACCATCTATATACACCAGTGGTCTCAAACTGTGGCCCTCCAGATGTTGCAAAACTTCAACTCCCAGCATGCCCGGACAGCCAACGGCTGTCCGGGCATGCTGGGAGTTGAAGTTTTGCAACATCTGGAGGGCCACCGTTTGAGACCATCCATATACACTGTACATAAAGTGGGTTGGTAACTTGTACCTAGAAGGAGACATATCAGATGTTATTCATACTAAAGGAGCCATTTTAATACGCACAAGTGTGAAAACCATTTGTTAGTATCTTATTCCTAAGCCGAGATATGATCTCTTAAAGTTAAAAAGGCCCACAGCCCGAGGCTGCACTACTGAGATGCTCTTGCTGTGTTGCTATGGAGACCCTGGTTGGATCCAAATCCTTAAAGACAATGGGCTTTAGTCATCAGAACGAGCTTAAAAAAAAAAAAATTGGCTCTGTTGCCCATGGCAAATCTATCACCCCAAAGCTTTCATTTTACCATAGCAGAAATGTAATTGGTTGCTATGGGCAACAAAGACATTTTTATTTTTTTTATTTATTTTTTATAAATTTGCCCGAATATCTTCTTGAAGAGTGGCTATTGTGTGAGTATATGTGAGGACGTGGACGTATACAGATGTATACAAGGTTTCCATGACAACTAGTCACCTGACAGAATGTATTGATCGGATTTCTGTCAGGTAAACTGATACCACGGTGACCAAGTATATATCCAAGGGCACCCATGTCCCCACACATACACTGGCCACTATTTAAGTAGATTTCGGGCAGATTTATGTAGAGGTCAACAGAGAAGGATCGATAAATCTGGCCTAGAAACGGAAACGGTCTGGTTTTGCCCATAGCAACCAATCACAGCTCAGCTTTCATTTGACCAGAGCTCCTTAAGATATGAAAGCTGAGCTGTGACTAGTTATCATGGACAACACAGAAATCCCCCCCTTAGAGCCACACAAGGTCTCCATGGCAACAAGGCCCTTAATTAGAATCTCTCAGTAGTGCAGCCTCGGGCTTTGGGCCTGTAACTTCAAAAGATCATCTCTTGGAACAGGAACAAGATATTAACAAATTGTTTTCACATTTGTAATGTATGCAAAGGGGACCTTTTAATATATACATTTGGCCAAACAGTTTACATATTCTTAGACTATGTTCAGACACTTTTTTTCTGCCCATTTTAAAGGGGTACTACCGTGGAAAACTTTTTTTTTTTTTTTTTAAGTCAACTGGTGCCAGAAAGTTAAACAGATTTGTAAATCACTTCTATTAACCTCTGCTGTTCATTTTAGGAACTGGAGAAAATCCCCATAGCAAACATATGCTTCTCTGGACAGTTCCTAAAATGGACAGCAGAGGTCAGCAGAGAACACTGTGGTCAGGACATCACAGGAAATGCATTTCTTTTTGGATTTCTCTTTAGTATACAGCCCCTAAAAAGTACTGGAAGGATTAAGATTTTTTAATAGAAGTGATTTACAAATCTGTTTAACTTTCTGGCACCAGTTGATTTAAAAAAAAAAAAAAAAGTTTTCCACGGGAGAACCCCTTTAAGGCTCAAAAAAGGGAATACAATTATTATTATTATTATTATTATTATTTTTTTTAGCTTTTTCAACAGTAAAATGGCCCTTTGTATTAATTACAGCAGTAAATTAAGTGTCATGGTCATAATTTCGGCCACTGCCACGACTTTAGTTCCTCAATGACATGTCGCGAACCGGAGCTGTATCTCTGCCATGCTGGTGCCCTCCACTTTACCCCATGAGACACTGACATCATTACACGGGGAGAATTAATTCCAGCTCAAAGTGTGAATGGGCACAATGTCGCAGCGCCGGCTCAGCGCTGACAACTTATCACCAACACGTGTCCGCTGTGCGCGGCTGTCATCATGTGTAACCGACGGCTGTCTGCACTACACAAGACCTTACTTAGGCTGCTGTCCATGGTGCTGCCCGCTGGGCACAGTCACAATTGCGGATACATCCCGTGAGCTGCAATGAAGTGAGACAAGCTGGAAAGGATTCACACTTCTCGTCATTGCACATAAACCTTCAGGGTCGGGTATCGCAACAAAAGGCGCCCACGGGCCTTGCCGGTGACAACCCATGGTTTTATAACCTTCATTTTCACAGTGATCGCTAAAAGGCGTTATGAGATTTTATTTATTTACTACTTTTTAAACAGCCCCCGGTAAGGGTGCGTTCACACGGCCGTCTGTCCCCGTTTTTTAATCCCTGTTTCGGTTCCGTTCTTGCAGGCTGTAAACGGATTAAAAACGTTTAAAAAAAAAAATCCCATTCATGTCAATGGGATTTTTTTACAATCCGTTTACATCCGTTTGTACCCGTCTGCACTAATTTCCGTTTTTTTGATGGCAGAAAAAAAACGGCACATGCAGTATTTTTTCTTCCGTCCAAAAAACTGAAGAAAAAAACGGATACAGTAAATTTAACATTGAAGTCTATGGAAAACGGATGAGCCTTTAATGTCTTCCGTTTGCATCCGTTTTTTTCAATCCATTTTTTGCTCTGTTTTTACTTCTGAGCATGCTCAGAACAAAAAAAAATTTATGTTTTTTTTTGGTTTATTAACTGAATAATAACAGATCCAAACGAATAACATCCGTTTGCATCTGTTATTGTCCCTTTTTTTTTTGGACAGGGGAAGAACGGTACGGGTCTAAACGGCCGTGTGAATGCAGCCTAAGTGTGGTATTACAGCTCAGTGAATCCTGCAATACCAGACCAAACTCATGGACACAGGTGGCGCTAATCTCCCTTAATAAAGCCACTTTGATAGGGGAACCACCATTATTGCAGCTCCTTTCATCACATAGGTCAGTGTTTCCCAACTATAGGTATTCACCTACTTGGGGACATTGAGAGAGTGGAATACAAGTGCATGGATGGACCTATGTCAGTGTTTCCCAACCAGTGTGTCTCCAGCTGTTGCAAAACTACAACTCCCAGCATGCCCGGACAGCCAAAGGCTGTCCGGGCATGCTGGGAGTTGTAGTTTTGCAACAGCTGGAGGCACACTGTTTGTTCCTTCCTACTGATAATCCCTTTTCCTTTTCTCTATGAGGATTTACAGACTACTGGCACTCCATTATAGTAAAGAGGCAGAAGCGACTGCTTCAGTATCTTCAATAAATCCCACACAATATACAACCTGTGCAGCCATTGTTCCTTGGACTGACAAGATTAAAATACTACTTCTGTCAAAATTGTTGGGGGCGACCCCAACATATCCCCCCACTATACAGCGACACATTCTACCGAGATTATTCATGTAAAGAACTGTGAGGGATTGTTCCTACTTGTGGCCAGCAGGTGTCACTGTTGTACAAGTATCTACAAGTGATTCTTCAATTCCAACCTATTGCTTCCTACACTGTAGAGGTCGGCATAATATGGGGTCTTGCGTGGTTAATGGGATATTCCAGTTAAAAGTAATCATCCACTATATATATATATATATATATATATATATATATAGTACAAACCAACAACTAAAAAGGATTCCTGGGAATGCTGGGAGCTGTAGTTTTGCAACAGCTGGAGGCACCCTGGTTGAGAAAGCCTGGGCTATGGGGACCCCACAAGTAGGAACTATTTCAATCAGATATATATGCCATATATTCAAACCTATCCTAATATTACCCAAAAATGGGGTTAATTCAGTTCCTTAAATTTCAGAACTCTATTAAAGAAGCACAGGGATTATTTATTTTTTTATGTTCTGATTACATAGTGCAGGATAGGCTATTTTTAGAGAATAATGTAGAGGATTGTGAATGCCTTTTGCTCTTTTTGCTGATGTGGCAGCCATGAGATTAGCTCCATTTTGGTTTGCAAATGCAAATTGATGTAGGTTCTGTGATGCCGCCTACATTTCCCATGAATCCTCTGGCTGAGGGTCAGGTGTTTAATCACTACAGCTGGTCATCTAATTAGTCTGCTGGAGTTCACCCTGGAGTTCCCAACCAGGGTGAATCTAGCTGTTGCAGAACTACAACTCCAAGCATGCCCGGACAGCCAACTGCTGCTAGTAGTTGTACTTTTGCCAACAGCTGGTTGAGAAACACTGAATTAGACTCATAAGTGGGTTGTCAGTTCACACTACATGCAGTTTCCATGTGTATTGCCATGAGGCAAAAGTGGAAAGAAAAATGCAATTTGTGAACACAGACTCTGGGGAGGTATATAACTACTATTCATCCTGATCTTTTAGAGATAGCTGCAGCAGTATACAGATAGAGCTGGAGGGGAGGTGTATAACTACTATTTATCCTGATCCCATAGAGATAGCAGCAGCAATATACAGATAGAGCTGGAGGGGAGGTGTATAACTACCATATATCCTGATCCCATAGAGATAGCAGCAGTATACAGATAGAGCTGGAGGGGAGGTGAATAACTACTATACATCCTAATCCCATAGAGATATCAGCAGCAATATACAGATAGAGCTGGAGGGGAGGTGAATAACTACTATATATCCTGATCCCATAGAGATAGCAGCAGCAATATACAGATAGAGCTGGAGGGGAGGTGTATAACTACCATATATCCTGATCCCATAGAGATAGCAGCAGTATACAGATAGAGCTGGAGGGGAGGTGAATAACTACTATATAATCTGATCCCATAGAGATAGCAGCAGCAGTATACAGATAGAGCCGGAGGGGAGATGTATAACTACTATATATCCTGATCCCATAGAGATAGCCGCAGCAGTATACAGATAGAGCTGGAGGGGAGGTGAATAACTACTATATATCCTGATCCCATAGAGATGGCAGCAGCAGTATACACATAGAGCTGGAGGGGAGGTGTATAACTAATATATCATCTGATCCCATAGAGATAGCAGCAGTATACAGACAGAACTGGAGGGGAGGTGTATAACTACTATATATCCTGATCCAATAGAGCTAGCAGCAGTATACAGATAGAGCCGGAGGGGAGATGTATAACTACTATACATCCTGATCCCACAGAGATAGTAGATGGAGCTGCGAGCAAAAGGATCTGGGAAGTGATGACATTTTGGAGTTTACAGAAAGGAAGTCAGGATGCAGAATTGGCAAAAAAAAAACTTAAAAAAACAAAAAAACAGTTTCTTTAAATTTTTATATTTGAAAAGGAAAAAAAATTAAATAAAAAAAAGGGTAAGTGCAGCTATTCAGCCCATATTGAGAGGGGACCATCTGCAGGCAGAGCGTTCTGCTGTTTTACTGTGATTTGTGGCGGAAACCCAGTAGCAAGTGGCAGCGTCACCACAGAGGAAATGAGGCGGTACACGGTTATTATTTAAAAACGAAGGGTCAATGTAATAGAAGTCAGGCTGGGCCCTGAGACACTCTTTGTATTTGTTCTTTTCTGGAGCAAATTCTAAAACATAGAACAGACGGGAAGTGAAATTCCGCAGTCTATTGAGACGTTCTAGTGATCTGTGACATTGTGCTGATCTCCGGAGGCGGGCGTCATGTTTTACCTCTTTAATCCCTTTAAACTCATCTGGGCAGAGAGATCAGCGACGTTCCTGGCAGACATGAGCTGCGTTCATCCTTTCCTCGCTAATCGCACGGGTCAACGCACAAAAGGTGTCGCCGCCGCTGCAGAACCTCTTCACAGGATCTCCTGAGGCCCCTAACAAGCGGGGCAGTACCATGATGGACAATGGATGAGTAAGGCCTTGTTCAATTGGCGGAATTTCCGAAAATTCTAAGAAAAATTCAGCTCGGAAATTCAGTTGCAGCAAAGTCCCATTATTTTCAATGGAATTCTCCTGCGCCGCGCACATACGGCGGAATTTCCTAAAACATCTGGCGTAGAAATTCAAATTTCGGCATTGTCGTCTTTGAAGACAGCGCATTTCCAAACGGTTCTAGCGTCAATTGAGAAGTTGGCGGACATTGCAAACATTATGCCATGGGGGATCATTAGATGGGGGATCATTAGAATTATTATTGTGCTTCTATGCCAGTGTTACCAAACCAGGGTGCCTCCAGCTGTTGCAAAACTACAATTCCCAGCATGCCCGGACAGCCGAAGGCTGTCCGGGCATGCTGGGAGTTGTAGTTTTGCTATAGCTGGAGGCACCCTAGTTGGGAAACCCTGTTCTATACATGGCTGTACATACATTATACTGTAGAGGGGACACAGACCGAGAACAGGACGGGTGCATAAGAGGGATAGGACAATAGCGCCCGGCTCAAGAGATGGGGAAAGAAGAGTTAAAGGGGTAAAGGGGTACTCTGGTGGGAAAAAAAAATAAAATTTTATCAACTGATGCCAGAAAGTTATACAGATATGTAAATTATTTAAAAAAAAAAAAAAAAACGTTATCCTTCCAGTACTTATTAGCGGCTGTATACTACAGAGGAAATTATTTTCTTTTTGGATTTCTTTCCTGTCAAGACCACAGTGCTCTCTGCTGACACCTCTGTCCATGTCAGCAACGACGGTCCAGAGAAGAAAATCCCCATAGCAAACCTATTCTGCTCTGGACAGTTCCTAAAATGGACAGAGATGTCAGCAAAGAGCACTGTGGTCGTGACAAAAAATTAATCCCAAAAGAAAAGAATTTCCTCTGTAATATACAGCCGCTAATAAGTACTAAGGAAGGGTAAAGATTTTTTTTATAGAAGTGATTTACAAATCTGTTTAACTTTCTGGCACCGGATGATTAAAAAAAAAAAAAAAATTTAAAAAAAATTTGTTTTCCACCGGAGTACCCCTTTAATAAGGAAAATATATTATTAGAGTTTAAAGGGGTATTCCAGGCAAAAACTTTTTTTTATATATATATCAACTGGCTCCGGAAAGTTAAACAGATTTGTAAATTGCTTCTATTAAAAAATCTTAATCCTTCCAATAGTTATTAGCTTCTGAAGTTTTCTGACTAACTGCTCAATGATGATGTCACGTCCCGGGAGCTGTGCATGATGGGAGAATATCCCCATAGGAACTGCACAGCTCCCGGGACGTGAGTCATCAGAAAGCAGTTAGACAGAAAACAGCAACTCAACTTCAGAAGCTAATAACTATTGGAAGGATTAAGATTTTTTAATAGAAGTAATTTACAAATCTGTTTAACTTTCCAGAGCCAGTTGATATAAAAAAAAAAGTTTTTGCCTGGAATACCCCTTTAATGTCTCCCATCTATATACTCCATTGTTGATTGACTATTGTAACATGGTAAGCGTGGATGAGACTGGTTTAGACGGAACAAAGAGTTCTGAAAGACAAGAGCAGCATGAGAGAAGTCTTTATACAGCCAACGGCTGTCCGGGCATGCTGGGAATTGTAGTTTTGCAACAGCTGGAGGTTCACAGTTTGGAGAGAACTGCATTAGGGGATCCCGCTGACTGTTCACTTCTTGCCTAATATATCCCAAACCCTGACCTGCGCCATTGTCACAAGATAAAAGTTCTTCATGTCACAGTGGTTTCATTTTAAGGCTGTAAATTGGTGCACTACATCTACAAGCATGGCGTATCACAGCTTCCTGCCCATGGGCTGACATTGCCTCATCCGGGAATACTCAGCCATTCTTACTGAAACAGACAGCAAGGAGATGGCCGTTTAGGGTATGTTCACACTGAGGTATTAACAAGGAATATACCTGCTTAAAGGGGTACTCGTCTGGAAAACTTTTATTTATTTATTTGTTTATTTTAAATCAACTGGTGCCAGAAAGTTAAACAGATTTGTAAATTACTTCTATTAAAAAATCTTAATCCTTCCAGTACTTATCAGCCGCTATATGCTCCACAGGAAGTTCTTTTCTTTTTGAATTTCCTTTCTTTCTGTCTGACCACAGTGCTCTCTGCTGACACCTCTGTCCATTTTAGGAACTGTGCAGAGTAGGAGCAAATCCCCATAGAAAACCTATTCTACTGTGGACAGTTCCTAAAATGTGTCAGCAGAGAGCACTGTGGTCAGACAGAAAAGATCTACACGACTTCCTCTGTAGTATTCAGCAGCTAATAAGTACTGGAAAGATTAAGATTTTTTTTTAATAGAAGTCATTTACAAATCTGTTTAACTTTCTGGCAACAGTTGATTTTTTTTTTTTTTTATGTTTTCCAGTGGAGTGCCCCTTTAAAGAAGAAGTATCACGGACAAAAAAGTATCCGCTATCCGCAGGATTGCGGGGGTGTTTGAGCGCTAAGGCTCCACAGCGGCGCGTACCAACCACCGCCCGAAGTGGTGGCAGCCACACCCCCTCTATATTGCTCTATGGGACAGTCGAAGATTCTCTCATAGAGCTATATGGAGGGGAGTGGCGCCCCCCCCCCCCCCTCCCCTTTGGGCGGGGTCATGACATGCCGCTGTGTAAGAGAGCCGAGGCGTCCACAATACTTCTCCTTTAATTTTGTGCCAGTACCCAGGTCCAATTCCGCCTTGAATGAAAGTTCCTTTGACTCTAATGGTCTTTCCTCCGCTTTGTTCACACTGAGAAATTTCTGCAGATAAAATCCTGACACAAAACTCTATTCATGCAGCATGTTCATTTTTCTGGCGGAATCCGCAGGTATTGTCGCAGAATTAAAATTTTCACGCAAATCACACCCCAAAGTGGCTGAACTTCCTCCACAGCATTTCCTGATCCTCCTCCAAATTCCCTACCATTTCCAGGCCAAGCAGAAGATGGCAGAATTTCCTGACTGAAAGGACTCGTCGTCAATGTCTCAGTGTGAATAAGACTAAATGTGCGGAATTTCTGCACAGAAAACATGTGCGGACATTCCAAACATTTGCCCGATCCAGCGGGCACTAGGACCACCTGGAAACGTTCTGTCTCATAGACGGCAATGCATTTGCTTGCAGACTCTGCAGAAAGAATGGACTTGTCTACGCAGGTGCCGGAATCAGAATTTATGTATCTGGCGAGGAAATTCTGCTATGTGAACAGTGCAGCAGAATCCCATTGAAATCAATTCTGCAGCGGAATGTCCGTGCAGAATAGTCCGTGCGGACATTTCCTAATAAAAAGATGCTTGAACTTTCTCAGGAGGTTATTTAGGGTTCACAAAGTTAAAGGGGTACTACACTGGAAAACTTTTTTTTTTTAAATGAAATGGTGGCAGAAAGTTAAACAGATTTGTAAATTACTTCTATTTAAAAATCTCAATCCTTTCAGTACTTATTAGCAGCTGTATGCTACAGAGGAAATTCTTTTCTTTTTGAATTTCTTTTTTGTCTTGTCCACAGTGCTCTCTGCTGACACCTCTGTCCGTGTCAGGAACTGTCCAGAGCAGGAGAAAATCCCCATAGCAAACCTATACTGCTCTGGACAGTTACTGACACGAACAGAGGTGTCGACAGAGAGCACTGTGGACAAGACAAAAAAGAAACTCAAAAAGAAAAGAATTTCCTCTGTAGCATACAGCTGCTAAAAAGTACTGGAAGGGTAAAGTTTTTTTTTTTAAATAGAAGTAATTTACAAATCTGTTTCACTTTCTGGCACCAGTTGATTTAAAAAAAAAATGGTTTTCCATCAGATTACCCCTTTAAAGCACCTAAGAAAAAGTCTACGGAAAAAAAAAAAGAGAACTGTACGGTTTTCACTTCTCCAAAATGCATTTTCCATGCTGAGAAAATAAAATCCCGTGTGATAGTAACTAAACTACGTTTTTTTGGGGGGTTAATTTTCCTCACGATGCTTCATATTTTTTTGCACAAATACAGAAGTCTAAAACTACACCCGGGAAAAAGAAATATATGAAAAAAAGGTGCATTCCTAAGAAAGCACCCAACATCTGCTGGTACAAGCACCGAAAGTAATAGGGACACAAAATAGCTCAACGCTCAATGGAAATGAGAGAAAACTGAAGGCGACTACTCCCCGGATCACTGTCTGATGTACCCACTTTATTAGAGTATATAGATGTGGGGTGTGGAACTGCAACGAGGCCCCATAAACTTCAAAGTAGTTCATCTGCCACAGCATACACAGGCCACGGACAGCAGCCACGTTTATTCTGATCCTACACCATATTCATACTCTTATCCACCTTGGGAAAGAAGAATCAGTGTTTGTGTGCTCCTGCATTCTTCCCAGCAGATGATAGGCTCCAGGGTCATTGTGCCTAAGGGTAGGATCACACTTCACGCATCAGCAGAGGATGCGCTGATGACCCCTCCCCAGAGGATGTGCTGACGACCCCTCCCCAGAGGATGCGCTGACGACCCCTCCCCAGAGGATGCGCTGACGACACCATCCCCAGAGGATGCGCTGACGACCCCTCCCCAGAGGATGCGCTGACGACCCCTCCCCCAGAGGATGCGCTGACGACCCCTCCCCCAGAGGATGCGCTGACGACCCCTCCCCAGAGGATGCGCTGACGACCCCTCCCCCAGAGGATGCGCTGACGACCCCTCCCCAGAGGATGCGCTGACGACCCCTCCCCAGAGGATGCGCTGACGACACCCTCCCCAGAGGATGCGCTGACGACACCCTCCCCAGAGGATGCGCTGACGACACCCTCCCCAGAGGATGCGCTGACGACACCCTCCCCAGAGGATGCGCTGACGACACCCTCCCCAGAGGATGCGCTGACGACACCCTCCCCAGAGGATGCGCTGACGACACCCTCCCCAGAGGATGCGCTGACGACACCCTCCCCAGAGGATGCGCTGACGACACCATCCCCAGAGGATGCGCTGACGACACCATCCCCAGAGGATGCGCTGACGACACCATCCCTAGAGGATGCGCTGACGACACCATCCCTAGAGGATGCGCTGACGACACCATCCCTAGAGGATGCGCTGACGACACCATCCCTAGAGGATGCGCTGACGACACCATCCCTAGAGGATGCGCTGACGACACCATCCCTAGAGGATGCGCTGACGACACCATCCCTAGAGGATGCGCTGACGACACCATCCCTAGAGGATGCGCTGACGACACCATCCCTAGAGGATGCGCTGACGACACCATCCCTAGAGGATGCGCTGACGACACCATCCCTAGAGGATGCGCTGACGACACCATCCCTAGAGGATGCGCTGACGACACCATCCCTAGAGGATGCGCTGACGACACCATCCCTAGAGGATGCGCTGACGACACCATCCCTAGAGGATGCGCTGACGACACCATCCCTAGAGGATGCGCTGATGACACCATCCCTAGAGGATGCGCTGACGACACCATCCCTAGAGGATGCGCTGATGACACCATCCCTAGAGGATGCGCTGATGACACCATCCCTAGAGGATATCTTCTGCTGTGCCTGCACACGCTAGGGACAGTCATCAGTACATCTGCAGTGTCAAATATGATGCGGATGCGCTACGTGTGACCCTACCCTAAGGGAAACCGGAAGCTGAAACTAATAGGGACAAAAGTGAAAACATTTGTATCCCAGAGCAATGAAGGAACATGTATAAAAAACATGGGTGTAGTAAAGGCTGTAAACATAAGGATGGGGTATATAAATACCTCCTAATTTTACTCCTACAGCATTCTATTAATGGACCACATCAAAGAGTCAGCTGACCACAGCTATGAACTTCAAAGCCTACAAACAACAATACCGCAGCAGACCAAATATCTTAATCAAAAATATGCATATGATGTATACCCTCCGGGTATATCTGCAGCCTAAATACACTTAACCCCAATCCACAGGATAGGGGATAAGTGTCTGATTGCGGGGGGTCCAAACACTGGGACCACCCGCAATCTCCTGCACAGGGTCCTGGCTCTGCCGTTGCTCTCCCTTGTAGAAGGCGTGCCGGCCGCAGCATGAAACTGCAGACGACACGCCTCTTCCATGTAGTTCTATGGGAGAGGCGGGAGAGGCATGGAGCTGTATGGGGAGGGGGCGTGGAGGGGGTTTACCGTGGGGGGTCCCAGCGTTCGGACACTTATCCCTTATCCTGTGGATAGGGGATAAGTGTATTTAGGCTGCAGATGTCCTTTAAATTCAGTATATACTTTCTATTACTAATTTTGCAGCCACTAGAGACGTCCATTTTCAGTTGCTGTCATCTCTGTTTTTGTGATTTATTTTAAGTATGTATTTTTGTGTGTTGGTAACCAATAAAGATGGCCTATTTTTGATTAAATGAAGGAACACGGCCTGGTCTGATGGATCCAGATCTCTGTGGCGCCATACTCATAAGTCAGAATTTGGCGCAATAAGCATGAAACAAATAACCCCTTCCTGTCAGGTATGAACAGTTCAAACTGGTGGAGGAGGTCCAATGGTGTGAGGAATGTGTTCTAGGCTCACCCTGGCTCCTCTGATAACTGTAGATGGACAATAAGCCTTATCTGAGCATTGTGGCCGACCAAGGTCATCCCTTCATCGCAGCCGTTTCCTCCTATGGCAGAAGGAGACTGTCAACAGGACATCGGACCAGACATAAGGGTCACATAGTCTTTGACTGGCTTAAAGGGGTTGTCCAGGAAAAACTTTTTATATATATATCTCAACTGGCTCCAGAAAGTTAAACAGATTTGTAAATTACTTCTATTAAAAAATCTTAATCCTTTCAGTACTTATGAGCTTCTGAAGTTAAGGTTGTTCTTTTCTGTCTAAGTGCTCTCTGATGACACCTGTATCGGGAACCGCCCAGTTTAGAAGAGGTTTGCTATGGGAATTTGCTTCTAAACTGGGCGGCTCCCGAGACACGTGTCATCAGAGAGCACTTAGACAGAAAAGAACAACCTTAACTTCAGAAGCTCATAAGTACTTAAAGGATTAAGATTTTTTTAATAGAAGTCATTTACAAATCTGTTTAACTTTCTGGAGCCAGTTGATATATAAACATTTTTTTTTTTCCTGATATACCTCTTTAAGGAACATGACAGCAAGTTTTCCTTCCTTTCCCGACCTTAACAGTCCCCAGAAGTTCGTCCTATAGAGCATTATATTCATTGCGGACCCATGGTTAGCTATAACCTCGTTCATAAATGCACTCTCAGCTCAACTGGACATGCATGACCTTTCAGAAGATCCTTTAACCTCCCCTTGATATTTATATTTACACGTACGGTAACCTGCGCATATTTGACGCTGCAGAGTTCAACGTAAACTAACTGAACACAGCATAAAATATGCGCAGGATATTATATGTGTGAATACACCCTTAAAGGGGTACTCCGCTGCTCAGCTTTTGGAACAAACTGTCCCGAATGCTCAAGACGGAAGCTCGTGACGTCATAGCCCGCCCCCTTATGACGTCACACCGGCCCCCTCAATGCAAGTCTATGGGAGGGGGCGTGACAGCGTCACACCCCCTCCCATAGACTTGCATTGAGGGGGCGGGGCGGGACTGCATGAGGGGGCAGGGCTATGGTGTCACGAGCCACCGGCTCCAGCGTTCGGAACAGTTTGTTCCAAACGCCGAGCAGAGGAGTACCCCTTTAACAGACAGATGCCACAGCTCTCTGTTATTCCAAATTTTGACACGCCAGGTCGTTATGTTATTGAACAATTGGCGATTAAGCAGGGCCAACTTTGAGGGCAAATAGGCAGAAAAGGACCTGCAACAAACAAATAGTTAAAAAATAAGACAGGCAAAAACACTTTTTAACATTAAAGGGGTACTCCGCCGCTCAGTGTTTGGAACAAACTGTTCCGAACGCTGGAGCCGGGAGCTCGTGACGTCATAGCCACGTCCCCTCATGACGTCCCGCTCCCTCAATGCAAGTCTATGGGAGGGGCCTGACGGCTGTCACGCCCCCTCCCATAATCTTGCATTTAGGGGGCGGGGCTATGACGTCACGAGCTCCCGGCTCTTGCGTTCGGAACAGTTTGTTCCAAACGCTGAGCGGCGGAGTACCCCGTTAATGTTAAAAAGTGACTGAACACAGCATGAAATATGCGCAGGATATTATACGTGTGAATTACACCCTTAAAGGGGTACTCTCCGCTGCTCAGCTTTTGGAATAAACTGTTCGGAATGCTCAAGACGGGAGCTCGTGACGTCCTAGCCCCGCCCCTTATGAAGTCACACCCGCCCCCCTCAATGCAAGTCTATGGGACTTGCATTGAGGGGGCGGGCGTGACGGCATGAGGAAGCGGGGCTATGATGTCACGAGATCCCGGCGCCAGCGTTCAGAACAGTTTGTTCCAAACGCATAGCAGCGGAGAGTACCCCTTTAAGGGTGTATTCACACGTATAATATCCTGCGCATATTTCATGCTGTGTTCAGTCACTTTTTAACATTAAAGGGGTACCCTTTAAGTGCGGTATCTGCAGCAGGTGGGGTGACATCACTAGTTTCAGCCCAGGAGATGCAGCAGGAAGCAGATGGGTTAAGCAGCTTCTGAGTATTCCCCACAAGTGTCATATATAAATATAACCACCCCCGGATACTATTCTATTTGCATTTAAAACACAAGGAGTGGGATCTGCAGCTAGCCGCAGCGAGGGGGATGGTCTTATCGAGTTTAGCGGCTGCACAGAGAAATTAATCTGAAGAAACGGAGTCGCGAGCGCAATGGAATTTGCAGAGTGAACCATGAATATTTCACAATGCCGGAACAGAGAAGAAAATATGGGGGAGGGGGGGTCCAATCCCAATAGCATTATCCCCTCTCTTTAACCTCAGATTGAAATGCATAAACAATTGTTCCAGCTAAGAAAGAGTTAAAAAGGATTGTAAACCGGGATGGGGGCGGCTGTATATGCGGCAGGCAGTCATCAGTATACGGCTCTGCTCATGGAGTTCTAGGGTAAAAATGCAGAGCGCCATTGTCCGGATATCAGCACTGCCATCTGTATCTATGGAGCCGAGTCCTGAATGTTGGTCCGAAACAGTAGAGGGGAACAGGTTACTGCAGCAGAGCAGAGTTTGTCAGACCATTTTCACCTTAAGGACCCAAGCATATTTTGCTAACCTGACCAATGTCACTTTAAGCAAATTGGTCCATAAGTCCCAGGACTTCAGGAGTTAAGGGGTTAAACTATCACATCAACAACAATTGGAGCTCTGCTACATCTGTAGGTCACATCTTTCTACTGTGTTGATCCAAAATAGTCACCCTGCATGTTAAATACCAAACAGATCCTCATAAATGGAAAACACTTAAAGGGGTACTCCGGCTCTGAGACATCTTATCCCCTATCCAAAGGATAGGGGATAAGATGTCTCACTGCGGGGGTCCTGCTGCTGGGGATCGCTGCAATCTTGTATTCGCCACCCACCTTTTTGAGCTGAATGCCGCAGTGCCAGCTCACAAACAGCAGGGTGGCGACCACGGGGCCAGAGCATCGTGACGTCACGACTCCGTCCCTGTGTGACGTCACCCCCCCCCCCGCCCCTGCTATGCAAGCAGCCGTCACGCCATCTCCCATAGACTTGCATAGCAGGGGCGGCGGGGGGTGACGTCACACAGCGGTGGAGTCGTGATGTCACAATACTCCGGCCCCGTGGTTGCGGGGGTCCCCAGCGGCGTGATCCCCCGCGGTGTGACATCTTATCCCTATGACGTCACAAGCTCCCGTCACCGGCTCCAGAGTTCGGAACAGTTTGTTCCAAACTCCGAGCAGCAGAGTACCCCTTTAAGACACATGCACCAACCTTCAGACTAAACGCAGCTTACCTGTTACCGAGCCGTCTCCCCCGCAGTGTTTTCAGCACCTTGGCCATTGTGACTAGGATTGTCACCGCTCCCTGGTCTCACTTTGCGCTCTCCAGTTTATTAGGTGAGCGACAATTTAAGGCGATTTGACTCCCAGAGCAACCCAAATGCTGGAATACTCTCTCCAGCGGGTTGTTAGAAAACACAAGGACAGCAGTGGTGTCTCCAGCTGTTGCCAAATGAGAAATAAAATCCAGCATGACAATACTAGCTCGTTTGGCATGTCCTAATGGTATGTAATCTCTATTAATATATTGATCTTTTTTTAATAATAATATAATGATATATTAGAAGATCTGATCAGGTCCCACAACCCTGCTTGGAGCTTGATTCTGCTTATTCGAATCTACTTTACTTTATTAAAGGGGTACTCCGGTGGAAAACTTTTTTTTTTATCAACTGGTGACAAAAAGTTAAACAGATTTGTAAATGACTTCTATTAAAAAATCTTAATCCCTCCAGTACTTATTAGCTGCTGAATACTACAGAGGAAATAACACAGAGCTCTCTGCTGACATCACTATTGGCATGCCGCCAATAGCACAGCCACACACCCCAGGACGCACCAACTTGATTGTTTTGTGGACCTGAGGAAGGCACGTGCCTGCGCCGAAACGCGTTGTCCGAACTCTTAATAAATATCGTCCTGTGCTATCGTGGCGTTCCGAGTCCCGTCATTTCCAGCAAAAGCGCTCCACCCAATTCCCTCCACTTCTACTTTTCTGTACCCCTGTGGATACGGAAATAGGGAAAGTGAGCTGCACACTACACATATCCTACCCACCGCGCTACCCTCACAGGGTCTCGCTTGTTCCATTGGACTACTCCAACGCATCAGGTGTGACGCCCAGTACTAGACGGTGGGTTCCGTTCGCTTCTTTCTATAACCAGCACTCCAGAGAGTGCCCCTTTTTTTCCCTTTTTTCTTTGCATTATAATTCAATGGGACTCTGCTGTTGCGGAATTCAGCACGGACATTCTGCTGAGTTAACATAGCCTAAAGGGGGCATACTCTACGTCTCTGGGCATGCTGGGAGTTGTAGTTTGGCAAAAGTTGGAGGCACATCAGTTAGCAAACACTACTCTTGGGGAATTAATATGGCCGACAAAGTAGATATCACGTCCCGGAGAGGCATCTATCACAGACCATGCTCTGGTCGCCCCCCAAAAATCTCGCCGCGTTGTGCCATCCTGAACTCTTCCCCCTCCTCCTAATCCCAATTCTTGCACATCTTGGGCGATTCATTCTGTGCTTCGCAGGGATGATCCCCAGCTGTTCCCGCTCCCTTCTCATCTGCCGTCTTTGCGTTGCTCTGTACAATTAATTACTCTCTTTGGTCGGGGGAACAAATTACAAAAGACAGTGCTGCCGCCCGCAGCTCGTGCCTCCCCTCCATAAAAGCCTGTGCTTCTCCGTGTCCCCATCCTACCTCCCAAAAAAACAAAAAACAAAGACAAGCGCCACTGTTATCACCAAAACACAGGAGAGGACCAGGCACAATTCTCATTAGATCTGACTCAATTGAAAGCCCACAGCCCCGTCAGCTGCCGGATCGTCATAATCCCGGACTCTGAACGCTGCGCTATTTTTATTCCCCAATAGCCCGCTGGTGATTACACTCTGGCGGCGGCAGCGAGGGAACTCCCCTCCAAAACCCAGAGACCTCGCTGACCCCCTGCACATCGCTAATCATTCCATTTCTAATGCATTAAATATCTATGGCTCCTTCTGTCACGAAGACCTCAATGGATTCAAGTCTTAACCTTGAAAACCCATTTATTGTGCATCATTTTAGGGAATTCTGAATGGCCCTCTGTATCCCCTTCTATATGTTCAGGATCCTTATTTGGCTACAAAGAGCGTCTCTAGTTCTGGAGGACTCGTCCGCTCCTGCATCACACAGACCATCCCTTTAAAGGGGTACTCACGTGGAAAACTTTTTGTTTCAAATCAACTGGTGCCAGAAAGTTAAACAGATTTGTAAATCCCTTCTATTAAAAAAATCTTAATCCTTCCAGAACATTTTAGGGGCTGTATACTAAAGAGAAATCCAAAAAAGAAATGCATTTCCTCTGATGTCATGACCACAGTGCTCTCTGCTGACCTCTGCTGTCCATTTCAGGAACTGACCAGAGTAGGAGAAAATCCCCATAGCAAACATATGCTGCTCTGGACAGTTCCTAAAATGGACAGCAGAGGTCAGCAGAGAGCACTGTGGTCATGACATCAGAGGAAATGCATTTCTTTTTTGGATTTCTCTTTAGTATACAGCCCCTAAAAAGTACTGGAAGGATTAAGATTTTTTAATAGAAGTGATTTACAAATCTATTTAACTTTCCGGCACCATTTGATTTAATAAAAAAAAGATTTCTACGGAGTACCCCTTTAAATGGACGCTGTGTAATACTTCATGTCTCCTGTGGAGGCACTGCAGAGAAAATGAACGATTGCTGTCAGGCTGGCACACACATTACAGCTGATCGCTAAGTAGATCAGCTTAGGCTGCGTTCACATCACCATTTCTCCATCCGACTTGAGTAAACGATTTTTATAACTTAAAATCGTATGAAATCGTATATAAAGTCGGATCCATTGATCTCCATTAAAATAAAAAAAAATCGCATCCATTACACACATCCGATTTGATCCGCATCCGATTTCACACGATTTTTGTTCGGGTCTGAAATCGGGTTTGACCTGAACAAAAATCGTGTGAAATCGGATGCGGATCAAATCGGAGATGTGTAATGGATGCGATTTTTTTTTAATGGAGGTCAATGGATCCGACTTTATATATATATATATATACGATTTCATACGATTTTAAGCTATAAAAATCGCGTACTCAAAAATCGTGATGTGAACGCAGCCTTATTGTATCGTGGTGGTCTCCAAACTGTGAGCCTCCAGATGTTGCAAAACACTACAACTACAATTCCCACCATGTCTTGACAGCCGTTGGCTGGGAGTTGTAGTTTTCAAACTAGAGATGAGCGAACTTACAGTAAATTCGATTCGTCACGAACTTCTCGGCTCGGCAGTTGATGACTTATCCTGCATAAATTAGTTCAGCTTTCAGGTGCTCTGGTGGGCTGGAAAAGGTGGATACAGTCCTAGGAGACTCTTTCCTAGGACTGTATCCACCTTTTCCAGCCTACCGGAGCACCGGAAAGCTGAACTAATTTATGCAGGAAAAGTCATCAACTGCCGAGCCGAGAAGTTTGTGACGAATCAAATTTACTGTAAGTTCGCTCATCTATATTTCAAACATCTGGAGGTCCACTGTTTGGAGACCACTGTAATATAGGGGTATAAGGGTGTGTTCACACATTCAGGTTTTTCAATTGCAATGACAGAATGCAAAGTCAGGAAAGAGGACAAGTCTCAGTTAAATACTTTGTTTTTGGCTTTGCATTCAATAATTGTAAGAAAAACCTGAGTGTGAACATAGTTTAAAGGAATGTTCACACTACAGAATCTCCACACAGAATTGCGCTGGAAAATTCCGCAGCATGAATCTAACATGTTGGTGTGAAGGGGTTTTACGTTCACCCATTAAAACTGCTAAATATTTGCAGCAGGAAATCCTGCCGCGGAATCTCAGGATTTCAGACAAGCCGAAAGAATGAACATGTTCTGCGCAGGCGCCAAGTTCACACTGCTGGCAAATAGATAAAGCAGAACGGCAGAAACAGAAAAGCAAAACTGCACATGCTAAATATTTACGGAAAAAGGCAACAGGTCACATTCACATTTCTGCATCCCTCAAACATAGTGGTGAAACGGATGGACTAAAATCCTATTCTAAAAATTCTAATCAGATTTGTGTAAAAAAAAAAAAAAGTTTGTCAGACACATGGTTGGTTGTTTTCTCACAGTTTTAGATACATATGAGATAGATATAGATAGATGGATATGAGATAGATAGATATGAGATAGATAGATAGATATGAGATAGATATGAGATAGATATGAGATAGATATGAGATAGGTAGATAGATAGATAGATAGATAGATAGATAGATAGATAGATATGAGATAGATAGATAGATAGATAGATAGATAGATAGATATGAGATAGAGAGATAGATATGAGATAGATAGCTATGGGATAGATAGATATGAGATAGATATGAGATAGATAGATATGAGATAGATAGATATGAGATAGATAGATATGAGATAGATAGATATGAGATAGATAGATATGAGATAGATAGATATGAGATAGATAGATATGAGATAGATAGATATGAGATAGATAGATATGAGATAGATAGATATGAGATAGATAGATATGAGATAGATAGATATGAGATAGATAGATATGAGATAGATAGATATGAGATAGATAGATATGAGATAGATAGATATGAGATAGATAGATATGAGATAGATAGATATGAGATAGATAGATATGAGATGGATAGATATGAGATGGATAGATATGAGATGGATAGATATGAGATGGATAGATATGAGATGGATAGATATGAGATGGATAGATATGAGATGGATAGATATGAGATGGATAGATATGAGATGGATAGATATGAGATGGATAGATATGAGATGGATAGATAGATGTGAGATAGATAGATAGATATGAGATAGATAGATAGATATGAGATAGATAGATATATGTGAGATAGAGATAGATATGAGATAGATAGATAGATATGAGATAGATAGATATGAGATAGATAGATATGAGATGATAGATATGAGATAGATATGAGATAGATAGATATGAGATGATAGATATGAGATGGATAGATATGAGATAGATAGATATGAGATAGATATGAGATGGATAGATAGATAGATATGAGATAGATATGAGATGGATAGATATGAGATAGATAGATGGATAGATATGAGATAGATATGAGATGGATAGATATGAGATAGATAGATAGATAGATAGATATGAGATAGATATGAGATAGATAGATATGAGATGGATAGATATGAGATGGATAGATATGAGAGATAGATATGAGATAGATAGATATGAGATAGATAGATATGAGATAGATAGATAGATATGAGATAGATATGAGATAGATATGAGATAGATATGAGATAGATAGATATGAGATAGATATGAGATAGATATGAGATAGATATGAGATAGATATGAGATAGATAGATAGATAGATATGAGATAGATATGAGATGGATAGATATGAGATAGATAGATGGATAGATATGAGATAGATATGAGATGGATAGATATGAGATAGATAGATAGATAGATAGATATGAGATAGATATGAGATAGATAGATATGAGATGGATAGATATGAGAGATAGATATGAGATAGATAGATATGAGATAGATAGATATGAGATAGATAGATAGATATGAGATAGATAGATATGAGATAGATAGATAGATATGAGATAGATAGATATGAGATAGATAGATAGATAGATAGATATGAGATAGATATGAGATAGATATGAGATAGATATGAGATAGATATGAGATAGATATGAGATAGATATGAGATAGATAGATAGATAGATATGAGATATAGATAGATATGAGATATAGATAGATATGAGATAGATAGATAGATAGATATGAGATAGATAGATAGATAGATAGATATGAGATAGATATGAAATGAAAACTACACACCTTTCCCAAAAAACATACCTATCCTTTAATCACTCAGTGCAGTCATGTTATTCAGGGGTGTGAGGACATTTGCCTTACTATAGGTTGCATGCCAAGCACTGGGCACAGCTGGCAGAGGCACATAAGGGTTAAATGCGATTGAAATTTCAGATGCCAGGGACTGAGTCGCCAGGGACTGCATATTCCGCTGTGCCGCAGCCTTCAAAGCTCCTTAGCGCTTAAACTCTTCTAAGAGGCTTCCCAGCTCACAGAGCACATTAAGTATGAATGGCACCAGATTGCACAGGAGTGAGTGAGGCAGCAGCGGGCATCACTACCCTGCAGGGACTACTCTACAGAGTGCTGGCTGCTGTGGTGGTCTGCCAGATCGGCAGAGCATTAATGAATAGATAATGTCACATGTGGGATCATCTATCAACTATGCCGCCACCTGACTCGGATTTTAAAATAATGTGCCTAAATATGAGGGGGGCAACCTGATGCCAAGTGCAGCCTGTCACATATGACTGCCATATTATGGTGCAAATATCCATTATGAAAGGATGGCATTATTATGGTCTTCAAACAATAGCAAAACTACAACTCCCAGCCGTTGGCTGTCCGGGCATGCTGGGTGTTGTAGTTTTGTCACATCTGGAGGGCCACAGTTTGAAGACCACTATAAAATCAGGTACAGCTATCACCATAACAGGAACACTGACAGCGGGGATAAAGCAGACGCGTTTCGGGCAGTAATTGGCCTACTTCATAGTTATGTCTCATGATTTAGGATTCAAATGTTGGGTGCAAAGTAATGTATATACTGTCCGCATATCATAATATATCCCATAGAAGAACGGTTCCTATCTATAGGGGGTTTCCACTGTGCACAATCCCTACTTGCTGGACGTATTGTTCGACAATAGATAGATGTCCCCATACTTGGACATACTGGGACAGGTTATTTAGTTTTAGGCCTCCATGCTTCCCCCATATACATATATAGTTATAGGCCCCTTGACCACCCCTATATATATCTCTGTAGGCCCCTATACTGCCCCCATATATAGTTATAGGCCCCTTGACCACCCCTATATATATCTCTGTAGGCCTCTATACTGCCCCCATATATAGTTATAGGCCCCTTGACCACACCTATATATCTCTGTAGGCCCCTATACTGCCCCATATATAGTTGTAGGCTCCTATACTGCCCCATATATAGTTGTAGGCCCCTATACTGCTCCCATATATAGTTGTAGGCCTCTATACTGCCCCATATATAGTTGTAGGCCCCTATACTGCCCCCATATATAGTTGTAGGCTCCTATACTGCCCCCATATATAGTTGTAGGCTCCTATACTGCCCCCATATATAGTTGTAGGCCCCTATACTGCCCCATATATAGTTGTAGGCTCCTATACTGCCCCCATATATAGTTGTAGGCCTCTATACTGCCCCATATATAGTTGTAGGCCTCTATACTGCCCCATATATAGTTGTAGGCCCCTATACTGCCCCATATATAGTTGTAGGCCTCTATACTGCCCCATATATAGTGTAGGCTCCTATACTGCCCCCATATATAGTTGTAGGCCCCTATACTGCCCCATATATAGTTGTAGGCCTCTATACTGCCCCATATATAGTTGTAGGCCTCTATACTGCCCCATATATAGTTGTAGGCTCCTATACTACCCCATATATAGTTGTAGGCCCCTATACTGCCCCCATATATAGTTGTAGGCCCCCATACTGCTCCCATATATAGTTGTAGGCCTCTATACTGCCCCATATATAGTTGTAGGCCTCTATACTGCCCCATATAGAGTTGTAGGCTCCTATACTGCCCCATATATAGTTGTAGGCTCCTATACTGCCCCATATATAGTTGTAGGCCCCTATACTGCCCCATATATAGTTGTAGGCCCCTATACTGCCCCATATATAGTTGTAGGCCTCTATACTGCCCCATATATAGTTGTAGGCCTCTATACTGCCACATATATAGTTGTAGGCCACTATACTGCCCCCATATACAGTTGTAGGCCCCTATACTGCCCCCATATATATATAGTTGTAGGCCCCTATACTGCCCCATATACAGTTGTAGGCCCCTATACTGCTCCCATGTATAGTTGTAGGCCCCTATACTGCCCTATATATAGTTGTAGGCCCTATACTGCCCCATATATAGTTGTAGGCCCCTATACTGCTCCCATATATAGTTGTAGGCCCCTATACTGCCCCATATATAGTTGTAGACCCCTATACTGCCCCCATATATCGTTGTAGGCTCCTATACTGCCACATATATAGTTGTAGGCCCATATACTGCCCCCATATACAGTTGTAGGCTCCTATACTGCCCCATATATAGTTGTAGGCTCCTATACTGCCCCATATATAGTTGTAGGCTCCTATACTGCCCCCATATATAGTTGTAGACCCCTATACTGCCCCCATATATAGTTGTGGGCCCCTATACTGCCCCATATATAGTTGTAGGCCCCTATACTGCCCTATATATAGTTGTAGGCCCTATACTGCCCCATATATAGTTGTAGGCCCCTATACTGCCTCCATGTATAGTTGTAGGCCCCTATACTGCTTCCATGTATAGTTGTAGGCCCCCCTACCGCCCCATGTATAGTTGTAGGCCCCCCTACTGCCCCATATATAGTTGTAGGCCCCCCTACTGCCCCATATATAGTTGTAGGGCCCCCCTACTGCTCCCATATATAGTTGTAGGCCCCTATACTGCCCCATATATAGTTGTAGGCCCATATACTGCCCCATATATAGTTGTATGCCCCTATACTGCCCTATATATAGTTGTAGGCCCCTATACTGCCGACATATATAGTTGTAGGCTCCTATACTGCCCCCATATATAGTTGTAGGCCCCTATACTGCCCCCATATATAGTTGTAGGCCCCTATACTGCCCCATATATAGTTGTAGGCCCCTATACTGCCTCTATATATAGTTGTAGGCCCCTATACTGCCCCATATATAGTTGTAGGCTCCTATACTGCCCCATATATAGTTGTAGGCCCCTATACTGCCTCTATATATAGTTGTAGGCCCCTATACTGCCCCATATATAGTTGTAGGCTCCTATACTGCCCCATATATAGTTGTAGGCCCCTATACTGCCTCTATATATAGTTGTAGGCCCCTATACTGCCCCATATATAGTTGTAGGCCCCTATACTGCCCCCATATATAGTTGTAGGTCCCTATACTGCTCTCATATATAGTTGTAAACCCCTATACTGTAGGCGTGCTCATATTTATAGGTGTGCTCTTCTCTATGCCCCATATATAGTAGGTACTCGACCCCCAAACACATATTGCCGTGCTGCTTCAGTGCTCCACTGCTCTGGCTTGAGGTCGTGGGCCTACCAATATGATTGGGCCAAAGCAGTAGGTCTCCGGACTGGAGGAGCAGTGCGGCTATGAAGCTGATGCGGATGGTCTGTGGCCTAGAAACTGTCCTGGCACCCGCTCCAGAGTCCACACCAGGGCCCAGGCTCGCATTCTCCTGACGTCCCCTAAAGACCTCCTGCTCCGCTCCAATGTTGTCCTTACAGGGGTACTCCAGCCCCAAGACATCTTATCCCCTATCTAAAGGATGTCCTTGGGGTTCCTACCGCTAGGGACCCCAGCAATCTCTCATGCAGCACCCACCTGTCTCAGCTGCATGCAGCGCTGGAGGCTCTGTGTCTGAAGTCTCATGACCACTTCGCTTCAGACCCGGCCCCGTGGTCGTGAGGCTTCAGACACAGAGCATCCAGCGCTGCATCAATCTGAGACAGGTGGGTGCTGCATTAGAGATTGCGGGACCCCTGGGATCAGAAATCTTATCCCCTATCCTTAGGGCCAGAGTACCCCTTTAAAAAAAAATTTGTGACAACCTAGCTGTAATTTGGTGGGAAACCTGGCAGTGAGTATTTAGCATCCCCTGCAGGGCTATCCCAGGGGAACTGAAGAATTACACAGTGACTTTCAAATCAATAGGTTATCTGTGCAACGCAGGACAGGACGGGTCAACCACAGCAAGGTACTACATTTTTAGTTTTCTTGGAGCCCATACAATCTCCTGAAGGCCATGTGGTTCCCAAAAGGCAATCCCCCCCCCCCCCCCATATTAGGAAAATCCTCCTCGCCAGTCCCCCTCTCTAATGTGAAGCGTTGAGATTATTCCTCCGGTTACACACGGTTTGCCCTCTCGCTGTAATCCAAGTCGTATTTCATGACCGAGCTGTGATCGTGTTACGTCTTCAGCGCTCCCCTGTGTCAGGTCGCTCACCACAGGTCTCCATAAAATAAATGACCTTGCAGGAGAGATTAAAGATGACAACGACGCAAAAAGAAGAAAAAAAAAAACAATATGACAATAGGGTCCACAATTCTCCATCACAAACCATATCAGACACATATAAAGGAAATTTAAATATTCAGCACAATCAAATATAACCACATACCTCAGAGGTAACTTCTACTCTATTATGAATCCGCTCCTGGTGTGAAATGAATTCAAAATAGAAAAAAAAGGTAGAAGTAGCATCTATTTTATCTGATCCATTACGATTCACACCTGTGGTTTTGGCTTCAAAACGGCATTGTGTAAGAACACCCTAACAAGACTTGGGCTGCAAAGCAATGACCTAGAGAAAACCTGTGCATCCTAAATCTTTACACTGCATAACTTCCCTTTTCTTCCCAAATAGTACCCAAAATGCACATGTCACACATTTTTAGGGAGATTCTCAGGACATCAACATTCACAGAAAGGAGTTGCTGCTAAGCCCAGGCCTTACATATGAGAATTATCTCAAAACATCATTGTAAACTTTATATAGATTCTATAGAAAATGCTTAATCATTGTGTACATAACTTATCCTGTACTGACCCTGAGCTATATCTTGTATTATACTCCACACCTGTACTCACTATTCTGCTGGTGAGATCACTGTGTACATACATTACTTATCCGGTACTGATCCTGAGTTATATCTTGTATTATACTCCACACCAATACTCACTATTCTGCTGGGGAGGTCACTGTGTACATACATTACATTACTTATCCTGTACTGATCCCGAGTGATATCCTGTATTATACTCCACACCTATACTCACTATTCTGCTGGTGAGGTCACTGTGTACATACATTACATTACTTATCCTGTACTGATCCTGAGTTATATCCTGTATTATACTCCACACCTATACTCACTATTCTGCTGGGGAGGTCACTGTGTACATACATTACATTACTTATCCTGTACTGATCCCGAGTGATATCCTGTATTATACTCCAGAGCTGCACTCACTATTCTGCTGGTGAGGTCACTGTGTACACACATTACATTACTTATCCTGTACTGACCCTGAGCTATATCTTGTATTATACTCCACACCTGTACTCACTATTCTGCTGGGGAGGTCACTGTGTACATACATTACATTACTTATCCTGTACTGATCCTGAGTTATATCCTGTATTATACTCCAGAGCTGTACTCACTATTCTGCTGGTGAGGTCACTGTGTACATACATTACATAACTTATCCTGTACTGATCCTGAGTTATATCCTGTATTATACTCCAGAGCTGCACTCACTATTCTGCTGGTGGGGTCACTGTGTACATACATTACATTATTCATGCTGTACTGATCCTGAGTTATATCCTGTATTATACTCCAGGGCTGTATTCACTATTCTGCTGGTGTGTTCACTGTGTACACACATTACATTACTTATCCTGTACTGATCCTGAGTTATATCCTGTATTATACTCCAGAGCTGTACTCACTATTCTGCTGGTGAGGTCACTGCGTACATACATTTAGCAATAGCCGGAGGCACCCCGGTTGGGAAACACAGCTTTAAATCTGTAGTTCTGTGCTTGTATGTACAGAGCACAGCATTATAGTGGCATGATTTTGTGGAGAAGATAGGGGGGGGGATTTCTGTGCAGTTTTGAGGCCTTAATCATAGACGTTCAGCAGCGTCTTAATATTATAGAGGCCTGAGATACTAACCGCCTACAAGACTCAATTAAGACACTACGCTATCTGTACAAAGCCGCCCGGACCTCAAAGACATAAAACATATGTAGCACTGCTACAGGCTGCCAATCCAAAAATAAAAAGGAGGCAGTGATGTGAAAGTATACTGCTTAAAATCTGCACCATCACACGCGGCCAAACTCCCCCCCCCCCCCCCCCCCCCCCCCCAATTCAAAATGACATCACTCCCAGCCGAATACCAATAGTGGTAAAACAAGAATTCTTTACCAAAGCCCGAACCTACACCGCCCCCCTTCACCCCATTGGGGGGGGGGGGGGGGGGGGTCCACAAAGTTTTGCACATCTTAGCTCACAAGCATGAACTGATCAAAGCATTCCTGATGGCCCTGGGTCCTCTACATGCAGTCCATGCATTCTGTCAATGTGGTGTCATGTGTTTTCCATGCGTTGCCCATTTGATACTGTATAATATAGGTCTAGTATAAAGAGAGCAATGAGTAGCAAAACACCTCAAGAGATTGTACGTTATTTAAAAAAGTTAATAAAAATAAATTAATTAAATAAAATACATAAATAAAAATAAATCAATTAAATAAATAAATACATAAACTAAATAAATAAATAAATAAAATAAAATAAAAAAACAGCTTTGCTTCCAAAAACAGTGCCCCACCTATCCACAGGCTGCGTGTGGTTCTGCAGCTTAGCTACCTTTAGGTTAATCAATACCAGACACTACCCATGGACAGGTTTGGCGTTGGTTTCTGGAAGAAGGCAGCCATGTTTTTTTTTTCTGATATTGTACAAGCCCTTTACATAACCTTTTATCCATTTATTACAAGGGACAGACCCCTGTAAATTAGGCCATATATAAGATGCCCTAATAAAGATAAGCTAGTGACCCCCGATCATTGGTCTTTTGAAGTACAGACATGTTTCCTATACACTGTAAGGAACCCTAAAAAGTAGGGATGTCTAGATCCTTGTATTGGTGCCACAATACCCATCCCGATACCTGCAGATCCCATGGACGCCAAGCGATCAGTGGGCAGAGAGAGGTAGTTTCCCCCAATAAGTCCCTTCCTTAAAAAAATTATAAAAATCCCTCTGACTATTCCTCCACTCCCATGCTGAGGCCTCTTCATCGTTTGCGCCATTATCCGCAGTGGTGCAGGACCTGCCATGTGATGAAATTATGTCATCGTCAGGAGAAGGTCCTGCACCACTAATGGGGAGCAGAGGAAGAAGGATGCAGAGACCTCAGCGTGATAGTGGATAGAAAGTGAGGGGGATAGATTATTATTTTCCCTTTAAAGGGGACCTATTGTGAAAAACTATTTAATGGGGACATCTACCTAATCGGGGACAATTCCCTTACCTCTGGGGGTTCTTAACAAAATGAGAAGTATTCCCTACCTACCTAATGAGGGCTTCAACCTAAAAGGTAAGTAGAGATTTTACCCTATTAGTTAGAAGCCCTCAGTAAGTAGGTAGGGAATCTTCCCCTTTTATGTAAGAGCCCCCAGAAGATAAGTGATATAAGGTAGATAGGGAAGCCACTAGAAGGTAGGTAATTCTCCCTTTTCCCATTAGGTAGAAGCCCCCAGTAAGTAGGTAGGGAACCCTCCTATTAGATAGATTCCCTCTGTAGGTAGGTAGGGAATCTTCTAGGGGGGGCATTATCTACCTACTGGGGGCTTTCATACCTACCTACCTTCTGCTGGCTTAAACCTAATAGGGGGATTCCCTACTCACCTATCTTCTGGGGGCTTCTAACTTATGGGTGGATTTCCTACCTACTTATCTATTATGAGCTCTTACCTAAACCTAAAACCTACCCACCTACTGAGGGCTTCTACCTAATAGGGGGATTCCCTACCTATTTGCTGGGGCTTCCCATGAACGAGTGTATGGCTGACAGCTATCCTATGGCTATGGGATTCATCGTATTAAAATTCTTATTAGGGCATCTTCTAGACAGCGTAGTTACAAGGGTTTTGTCTGCTGACCGATTCACTTTCATTACCAAAAAGGATTCCCTTCAGTAATCTGAAATCACATGACCACACAAAATAAAATGGGGATCCACTCCCTCCAGTTAATGGAGTTCTCTAGGCCGTCTATACGAACACTCCAGAATCCTGAAAACTGGGTGACATACATCCATGGTCATGTGACGCAGTCCAGACGCCAAGGGAAGCCTTCCAGACAATTAAAGAAACAGTTCAGGATAGACTAATACACTATGTTAAGCTCAGTGAAGGGCCTTAGGGGGCGCAGCATGGCATAGAATCCTCTCTGAATCCCTGTGACATGCTCCACCCCTGAGGAACTTCTCAAGGCATAAAACAGTGTTACTTTTGCTTGGACTGTTACATTAGTGAATTTTTTTTTTTTACAGTAGCTGTATACTGGTGAGATTACTGCATGGCTAGATGGTAACTGTGTTAGAGGCATACAGCAAGGCTTTCAGGGTGACGATGCTGATATGTACCATGCATCTCATAGAGCTATCAGTATACAGTCATGCAGCAGCAGAGAAATCTCACGTGTCCATCGCTCCACTGACCTTGCAAGCCTAATGGGAATGAGCGACACCAGCGGGTAAGTATATACATCACAGTGGTACTGTATAATATGTAAAGTGAAAGGTGATCAATTTCCATCCACTATAGGACTGTCTGCATTCGAATCCCGTTACCATATTAAGCTTATACAGATTTTTCTTTATGATTTTTCTTACCTCGGCATTTAGAATCTGGTGCCTTGCTGAGGAGAATAATTCAGTCATTTCAATATCCCATTATACATAGAGCACAATTATGCTGATCAGGCGTAGCCTGCATGTGATTTATACTATGTGCAATGTGATATAAAAGGACTGTCTGCTATGTTATACCTTATTCATTCATTTTTTTTACATGGAGAAACCCCCTTTTCCACGTTCTACACAGACATCATAGAGGTGGTGTATACCTGGGACCACCCACCCTGCTTGAACCAAAGCTTAAAGCAGCTC
Organism: Hyla sarda; assembly: GCF_029499605.1. Classification (NCBI taxonomy): domain Eukaryota; kingdom Metazoa; phylum Chordata; class Amphibia; order Anura; family Hylidae; genus Hyla; species Hyla sarda. Next base: position 209,013,787 of record NC_079196.1, read on the forward strand.
ACAAGGGTCAGTTCTTGCCTTGATGGCCCCAACATATCCATGGTTGGTCAATGAAGACCCTGTAACACTACATTCCACCTATAGTGGCCGCTGCAGGTTAATTCTGCAATTAGAGCTGATTGCTGGAGATTACAGAGGCTGGATCGGCCCTGATCAGCCAAGATGTAATACCACACGCAATCTGCTTTGATGGCTTCCAACCAATCTAAGAACGGTCAATCATTTGAATGAGGGCCATGTAATACTATATTCCACCTGTAGTGGCCGCTGCAGGTTTATAAAAGCCGATGGTTGGCGATTACAGAGGCTGGATCGGCACTGATCAGCCAAGATGTAATACAACACGCAATCTGCTTTGATGGCTTCCAACCAATCTAAGAACGGTCAATCATTTGAATGAGCGCCATGTAATACTACAATCCACCTGTAGTGGCCGCTGCAGGTAATAGGAGCCGATTGCTGGAGATTACAGAGGCTGGATCGGCACAGATCAGCCATGTTCTAATACCAAACGCAGTTTGCTTTGATAGTCCCAATCCATCCATGAACAGTCAATCTTTTGAATGAGGGCCATGTAATACTATATTCCACCTGTAGTGGCCGCTACAGGTTAATAAGAGCCCATGGTTGGCGATTACAGAGGCTGGATCGGCACAGATCAGCCAAGATGTAATACCACACGCAATCTGCTTTGATGGCTCTAACCAATCTATGAATGGTCAATCATTTGAATAGATGTAATACCCAGGGGACAGAAAAGTGTAGGAACTCACCCAAGATTTCCACTCATGGGCTGGACCTGCAGGACACCTGCAAATGGGAACAGCGTTCCTGCTGTAGAAAAAGTTCAGGAACTCCGTTCCCATGCGTTCCTGCAAGACTTGAGCCCTGGTAATACCACACGCAATTTGCTTTGATGGCTCCAACCAATCTAATAATGGTCAATCTTTTGAATGAGGGCCATGTAATACTACATTCCACCTGTAGTGGCCGCTACAGGTTAATTAAAGCTGATGGTTGGAGATTACAGAGGCTGGATCAGCACCGATCAGCCAAGATGTAATACCACACCCAATCTGCTTTGATGACTCCAACCAATCAGCTGGCTTCTATATTCTTAGAGGTCATCTTCGTGAAACAGCTATCATTCTCAATGATTTTAGAATAGAAAACAAAAATGTTGAAGATCAGTTCCTGCCATATTTAAAAACTCTGCTTGCAGTCAGTGAATTAGACATTTGCTTTCACACTCTGAGGATGAAAACCCATACAGATCTGAATCTGCATGCAGTCTAGACAATCTCTAGCACAGCGTTTCCCAACCAGTGTGCCTCCAGCTGTTGCAAAACTACAACTCCCAGCAGGCCCAGACAGCCGGTGGCTGTCTGGGCCTGCTGGGAGTTGTAGTTTTGCAACAGCTGGAGGCGGTTGGGAAACAATGTTCTAATACCCTGATTACTACATTGTATCAGCCTTTCAAAGACTAGATACAATTGAAGCAAACCCTCAGCTTAGCCAAATACGAGTTTTGTACATTTTATACCCCCTGGCTATTTATTCACTGACAGCAAGCACAGCTTTTGAAATGGCGCAAAACTGAAATAAAGTGTACAAAGGTACGTTTCATATTTCTGGGCATGAAACAAGCTGAATGCACTATACCTACATCCCCTTGGGCATTTTTTTTATATATTTTTTCAATGTAGCTCAAGTATGGGGGACCAGCTGTGCCGGCTTACTGGACATATGTGAACCTCATCCAAAAAAAAAAGGTACCCATACACAAAAAACAGTGTTTCCCAACCAGTAGTTTTACAACAGCTGGAGGCACCCTGGTTGGGAAACTCTGCAAAGAGAGTGGAAAAAAACAGTGCCACCACTGTCCTCAGGTTGTGTGTAGTATTGCAGTTCAGTTCCATTAAAATGAATGGAGCCAAGCTGTAATACCACACACAACCTGAAAAAAAGGGTAGAACTGTTTTTTGGAAAAAATTTGCTTTATTTTTTATTTTTTTTACTGGATAACCCTTATGTCCGACTACGCTGTATAAACGACTGCCAGACTCCTGCAGCAATAACAGAAGGACAGAGTACTTGAAATCAAATATGCAGAATTGAAGGGGTTGAAGGGCCGAAATCAGCAAGTTCTGCCGATGTTTTTTCTAATGCCTATGGAGGCCTTTAGGTAAACAAAGGATTAGGGCACGGTCACATGGGGCGCATCCGCAGTGTGTTTCACGCTGCAGATGCGCTGACAACAGTCGCAGAGGGACTGCAGAGCGAGCTCCCGGCTGCAGGCACGTAGCTCTGTGTGTCCGCTGGTAGTGGCCAATATCCTGCTATAGAAATAGTCCGCTACGAGTGGACACAAAGAGCTTCATGGCCGCTCTGCAGCCCCTCTGTGATTGCCTTCGGCGCTTCCGCAGCGTGAAACATGCCCCATGTTACCCTGCCCCATTACAGGAATTGAAAAAAAAAACAGAGCCAATTTCTTGCAAAAACAGCACCAGCCCCTGCCTTCAGGTTGTGTGAGGTATTACAACTTCAATGGAACTGAGGTGCAATACTACACATGACCTGAGGACAAGGGTAGCACTGTTTTCTAAAGAATTCACCTCTGTTTTTCTAATCCTGAATAACCTTATTGCACAAGAACTGCCGAGTCCTCCCCCCCTCCCCAAGTTAGGTTAAAGGGGTACTCCGCCCCTAGGCATCTTACCCCCAAATCCAAAGGACTACAATGTATCTGTGCAGATAACAGCAGTCATGCTCCCTCCAATAGACACGAATGGAGGGGACGTGATATCCCAACCACGGCCGCCCAAAACCAGCGTTCTGAACATAAATGTTCAGAACGCCGGGGTGCCGGGCCGTAGATTGCAGGGGGGGGGGGGGTTCCAGTGGCCGGACCCCCCGCAATCAGACATCTTATTGCCTATCCTTTGGATAAAAAAATAAGATGTCTAGGAGCAGAGTACCCCTTTAAGGTAAAATTTAATATCCTTATGATCCCAAAAAGACCCTACAACACTTCGGAACCCTTCCGTCAATCACCGTGCGGCTGTAGTTGTGCAATGTGCAATTTTCAGGCTTAATATAGAACTGTAATCATTACTGTCTGGGCATATGCTGTAGCGTCTGTCTATCAGGATGTTTTCCATCTCTCTGACTACGCGCGTTTTTGGAACGGGTTCAATTTGGACTATTATATGCCGTACACTCCGGGACTAGAACGATCCGATTCAGTAACACTGCTTCTCTAGTGGCGCTAATTCAATATAATTCCGACATCTGATAGTCCCGAAAAAGTCAGACAATTTGCTGTAATTGTTTTATTGTATCTTTACAGTGTACATGTGGGGGTTTTTTGTATTGTTTTGTATTTTTTTTTAAACTTACGTCAGATGCAGGTCCCTTGTCGGCACCAGGACAGGAGAACGTGACAAATTCATGGCAGCGTTTGTGCACCACAAAACAGCAAACTGTAAAAGAAAAGAGAGAAAGAGGTGAAACTAAATATTATATTGTTTTAGGGTGGTGTTTCCCAACCAGTGTGCCTCCAGCTGTTGCAAAACAACAACTTACAGCATGTAAGAGCATGTAACAGCGGAAGGTACACTGGTTGAGTAACACTGTTTTAGGAGCATTAAACCAATTCTACTTAATATACATTTCTTGGACAGATAAGATGGGCCGAATGGAACATTACATTTTTTGGTGGAGATTTATCAAAACCTGTCCAGAGGAAAAGTTGAGTTGCCCATAGCAACCAATCAGATCGCTTCTGAAAGGCCTCTGAAAAATGAAAGAAGCAATCTGATTGGTTGCTATGGGCAACTCAACTTTTCCTCTGGACGGTTTTGATAAATCTCCCCCTATGTTTTCATATTATTCTACTAGCAGGTTACCCAGCATTGCCAGGACTTTTTCCCTAAACCTTGTGGAAGAGAAAGGACAACAATGATGCTCTTGTCCTCACACCCATCCCCTCACACCCCATCCCCTCACACCCCATCCCCTCACACCCATTCCCTCACACCCCACCCCCTCCCATCCATTCCCTCCCATTCCCTCACACCCCATTCCCTCCCTCACATCCCCTCCCTCACATCCCATCCCCTCCCTCACATCCCATAAAAAATCTTAATCCTTTCAGTACTTATAAGCTGCTGAAGTTGAGTTGTTCTTTTCTGTCTAAGTGCTCTCTAATGACACGTGTCTCGGAACCGCCCAGTTTAGAAGCAAATCCCCATAGCAAACCTCTTCTAAACTGGACGGTTCCTGAGACACGTGTCATCAGGGAGCACTTAGACAGAAAAGAACAACCTTAACTTCAGAAGCTCATAAGTACTGAAAGGATTAAGATTTTTTTTAATAGAAGTAATTTACAAATCTGTTAAACTTTCTGGAGCCAGTTGATATATAAAAAAAAAAAAGTTTTTCCCTGGATAACCCTTTTAAATAGATTTGTAAATTACTTCTATTAAAAAATCTTAATCCTTCCAGTACTTATTAGAGGCTGAATACTACAGAGGAAATTATTTTCTTTTTGGAACACAGAGCTCTCTGCTGACATCACGAGCACAGTGCTCTCTGCTGACACCTCAGTCCATTTTAAGAACTGTCCAGAGTAGGAGAAAATCCCCATAGCAAACATATGCTGCTCTGGACAGTTCCTAAAATGGACAGAGATGTCAGCAGAGAGCACTGTGTTCCAAACAGAAAATAATTTCCTCTTTAATATTCAGCAGCTAATAAGTACTGGAAGGATTAAGGTTTTTTAACAGAAGTAATTCACAAATCTGTTTAACTTTCGGGCACAAGTTGATAAAAAAAAAAAAAAAAAAGTTTTTCACCGGAGTACCCCTTTAATATCCCATCCTCACGTTACGCCATCCCCGCACTTAGCTGCTGTATGCTCCAAAGGAAGTTGTGTAGTTATTTCGAGTCTGACCACAGTGCTCCCTGCTGCCACCTCTGTCCATGTCAGGAACTGTCCAGAGCAGGAGAGGTTTTTTTATGGGGATTTTCTCCTGCCGTGGACAGTTCCTGACATGGACAGAGGTGGCAGCAGAGAGCACTGTGGTCAGACAGAAAAGAAATACACAACTTCCTCTGTAGCATACAGCAGCTGATAAGTACTGGAAGGATTAAGATTTTATATAGAAATAATTTACAAATCTGTATAAAACTTTCTGGCACCAGATAATTTGTAAATATATTTTTTTCCTCCGGAGTACTCCTCTAAGCTGCGACACAGGTTGAAATTGATTAATTAAGGCCATGTTATGAGCAGCAAGTGACCATAACCACGACGTCCAAGAAATACCTCTGGTCAGGATTGCAGTGGCTTGAGGGTCGCAATACAACGCCATTTACTTTCATGAAGCAGCACGACGCAGTGATTTTTGGCTGCGCGATCTGTGTCACAGCAAAAGTCGCCATGTAGCCTAAGGAGACTTGTGGCCATATGTTACATCCCAGCTACCTAAAGATTGTGGTCACTTGGTGCCCCTCAACTATCTCCACAGTCATTGTGGCGATTTGTGCAGCGCAGCCTCGCAATGTTGTGTTGCATGACTACAGGTTGCAATGCAGCCCTAGTCTTTAAGCAATGCGCAATAGGAGCATCGACAAGCAAGGAGACATCTTGAAAACCATGAGGCATAAACGTTATCCAGGGATAGAAAAACAGAGCTAATACCTGTCCTCGGGGTGTGTGTGGTATTACAACCGGGCTCCATTCACTTAACCCCTTAAGGACTGGGGGTTTTCCGTTTTTTGCATTTTCATTTTTCCTCCTTCCCTTTAAAAAATCATAACTCTAAATTTTGCACCTAAAAATTCATACGATGGCTTATTTTTTGCACCACCGATTCTACTTTGTAATGACTTCAGTCATTGTACCCAAAAATCTACGACGAAACGGAAAAAAAATTCATTGCGAGACAAAATTGAAAAAAAAAAACGCCATTTTGTAACTTTTGGGGGCTTCCGTTTCTACCCAGTACATTTTTTTGGAAAACATGACACCTTATCATTATTCTGTAGGTCCATACGGTTAAAATGATCCCCTACTTATATAGGTTTGATTTTGTCGGACTTCTGGAAAAAATCATAACTACATGCAGGAAAATGTAAACGTTTAAAATTGTCATCTTCTGACCCCTATAACTTTCTTATTTTTCCATGTATGGGGCGGTATGAGGGCTCATTTTTTGCGCCGTGATCTAAATTTTATAACGGTACCATTTTTGTATTGATCTGACTTTTTGATCGCTTTTTATTAATTTTTTCATTATATAAAAAGTGACCAAAAATGCATTATTTAGGACTTTGGAATTTTTTTGCGCGTACGCCATTGACCATGCGGTTTAATTAACGATATATTTTTATAATTCGGACATTTCCGCACACAGCGATGATTATGCCGCTTGACTGCTCATGCCTGGATCTCAGGCACTGAGCAGTCATTTGGTGATCGGACAGCGAGGAGGCAGGTAGGGATCCTCCGGCTGTCTTGTAAGCTGTTCGGGATGCCGCGATTTCGCCGTGGCGATCCCAAACAGCCCACTGAGCTAACCGGCAGTGATTTAGTTTCACTTTAGACTAAAGGGTTAATAGCGCGAGGCACCGCGATCAATGCCGCACGCTATTAACCACAGGTCCCAGCCGTTGTTAGAGGCCGGGCCCGACACGCAGTGGCCCCGCGTTATAGAACGGGAGCGGACTCAGGACGTACAGGTACGCCCTGGGTCCTTAACAGGTTAAAGGGGTACTCCGGTGGAAAACTTTTTTTTTTTTTAAATCAACTGGTGCCAGAAAGTTAAACAGATTTGTAAATTACTTCTGTTAAAAAATCTTAATCCTTCCAGTACTTATTAGCTGCTGAATACTACAGAGGAAATTCTTTTCTTTTTGGAACACAGAGCTCTCTCCTGACATCATGACCACAGTGCTCTCTGCTGACCTCTGCTGTCCATTTTAGGAACTGTCCAGAGCAGCATATGTTTTCTATGGGGATTTTCTCCTACTCTGGACAGTTCTTAAAATGGACAGAGATGTCAGCAGAGAGCACTGTGGTCATGATGTCAGCAGAGAGCTCTGTGTTCCAAAAAGAAAACCATTTCCTCTGTAGTATTCAGCAGCTAATAAGTACTGGAAGGATTAAGATTGTTTAATAGAAGTAATTTGCAAATCTGTTTAACTTTCTAGCACCAGTTGATTTAAAGAAAAAAACAAAGTTTTCCACCGGAGTACCCCTTTAAATGGAACAAAGTTGTAATACCACGCACAACCTGAGGACAGGGGGTGGTGCTGTTTTTGGAAGAATTCAGCTCTTTATTGTGTCTGACCGCAATAGGAGAGATAACAGACACTACTCTGTTGTGCAGTGTTTCCCAACCAGGGTGCCTCCAGCTATTGCAAAACTACAACTTCCAGCATGCCCGGACAGCCAAAGGCTGTCCGGGCATGCTGGGAGTTGTAGTTTTTTAACAGTTGGATGTACTTTAGTTGGGAAACACTGCACAAGAGAGATACCTTAGTTGGGGGAAACACTGCACAAGAGAGGTACCTTAGTTGGGGAAACACTGCCGGCATAGTTGGTCCACCATATTTGGGCTAGAAAGAAGTGATCTTGAAAACTGTGCAACAGGAATAGAAAAACCGAGCTAATTTCTTCCAAAAACAGCACCACCCCTGTCCTCAGGCTGTATGGGATATTACAACTTGGTTTCATATACTTCAAATGAAATAAGCTGCAATACCACACACAACCTGAAGACAGGGGAGGCGCTGTTTTGTTTGTTTTTGCACAAATCAGCTTTGCTTTTTAATCCATTTAATGCAGAGACTATATGACTTTTTTTTTTTTTAGGACTTTATTTTCTCTTCTTCATTTGATGAGATCCCCTTTCCTGCCATGACGTTCCCACATCCAGCGCCAAACAATAGATGTCCACCTGGCAGCCCACAGTAGGAAGTGCCACCCCCTGTAAATGCCTGGTGCCCTCTGTGGCTGACCCTCCGAATTCATTACCATTTTGTAGATTTTTTTTCAGGCTGATTGGCGCGGAATGGACCTCTTAGAAGTCTGCTGCCCCCCCCGGCTACAGTCTTATGTTACACCTTTCCTTGCAACCCTTTGAGGTTCCATTTCAGACTTAATAATTGAAGACAACATTAAAAATACATCTACTTGTCACCTCCCAGCCTCTCGGGGGCACCTGGCATCATCCTCGGTCGCGCCGCCGCATCCCGAGCTGCATGGGGAGATTAATAATTGGAGCCTTACAGGAGACAGCAGCTTCATCACATGCCACTGGCACGGGCAGCTCGCAATGGCAGGAAAGTTCTTCAGGGACTTTGGGATGTGCGGCACTAAACGGCCACCTGCCAGTGCTGAACATTAGCCCAATAACTTATATTAATTTACAAGCAAGCAAATAATGTACCCATCTAAGCTTTATTTCTATCCTGAAAAGCTGGGTGGTGACCAGTGTAGCCACAATTACAGCCTTAAAGGGGTTTTCCACGATTTTTTTAATTTTTTTTTCTTTGACTATGCTACAGGGGCTGTAAAGTTAGTGTAGTTCATAATATAGTGTCTGTACCGGTGTTTTTTGGTGGTCTCGCAATTCTTCTGTGATTTTTACCCCAATGTTTATTTTTAACAGAATACAAAATGAGTGTTGTCTGGGGGTTTTCCCAGGTTGCAGTGCGGCCCGAGACATAACATCACTAGTCAGGTGTTCAGAGGGACCTTGTCTTTGCTTTAATGCGTGGAGCAACTGCTGGGTGGGAGATTATTCTACAAGAAACGGCTGGAGGCCGCCTGGTCAGAAAACACTGGTCTATTGCATTGAAGAGATCACAAGTGTGTTTCAATGGGTGGGGTGGCTGATGTGTTGGAGGAAGGAAAATGACCTCACACTTACAAACAAGAAACTATGGGATTTGTAGTTTGAGAGAACAAACTCCAACAGGAAATAGCCTCAGCTTTATGGTAATCTCCCAACATAGCCATTTTACTCTAGGACAAACACATATCCTTCCTAAGCATGTCCATTACTGCCTGGCAGGTACGTACTAAAATCACTTTATGGTGGAGAACCCCTTTAAAGGCTTATCCAGTGATTTCAGGTTGTGTGTGGTATGACAACATGGCTCTATTTACTTCAATAGAACTGAGCTGCAATACCAGACACCGCCTGAGAATAGTTGTGGTGCTGTTTTTAATTTTTTATATATTTTTTTTAAAAGAAATCAGCTCCCTTTTTCTTATCATAAATAACCCTATTAAGATCAAATAGACCTATCTGTGCATGGCATACAGCAGCATCCGTTTTTAGCATCCGTTAATGTGTGCGCTTTAATGCACCCTAAGCCCATGTTAGGATTCCACAATCCACATCTAAATTCTGACAGGATCTGCAGATCATACACTGGTGAAAAGTAGTAAATTCTATAACCACTCCTATACTCTGGAAAAGGCCGACATAGAAAAAATAACATGCAGCAGACACGCGTTTCGGTTTTGGATTTCTGCTGCGAATTTTCTGAAAAATTAATGATGGCGAATACCAAAGGCAAATCCATCCCATGTGAACACACCTTGGTCACGACAGGGATATGGTCAGGTAAACGAAGACCGTAAAGTGTTAATATCAATTATAATAGCTTTTTAAGATCGATCAGGGTCTCAGTGCTGCATCCTCCTCCGATCATTAGTTATAGCCGGATGAAGTGGCGCGCTTCACTCCCCGGCTGGTGTCCCTTTCTGACTCATGTCCTCCTTTATACTCTATAGCAGTGGTCTCCAACCTGCGGACCTCCAGATAATGCAAAACTACAACTCCCAGCATGCCCGGACAGCCAACGGCTGTCCGGGCATGCTGGGAGTTGTAGTTTTGCAACATATGGAGGTCCGCAGGTTGGAGACCACTGCTCTACAGGACTGTGTAGATATGCACCCCTCACGCATTTCACTGCATCACCTGTGCAAGGACAAGCCAGTCCCGCCCTCGGCTAGGTACGTAATTGCAGAAAAAGAATTTCGTCCAGCACTCGGGATATGCAGATAAAATCAATGCTTTCTTTATTGAAAAATATCGGACAGGAATCACAACGGAGATATTGACTGACGCGTTTCGCATCTAAGAGCTTAATCGTAGACTAACATATACTACAAACCACACAAGTTAAAATACCTGAAAAAGGGGTCACATGACCCATTATATCAGCAATCAGAAAAATCCACACACATGAAATAGATGTCAAAACCCCGGGGTGGATATATCCATTGTATACTCCCAGGTGGCAACCTCATTATTCGCCTCTTCTATAGAAAACAATAACTATTATTATTATTATTAATTATTAATTAATTATTCATGTTTCTATAGAAGAGGTGAATAATGAGATTGCCACCTGTGTGTGGATTTTTCTGATTGATGATGTAATGGGTCATGTGACCCCTTTTTCAGGTATTTTAACTTGTGTGGTTTGTAGTAGATGTTAGTCTACGATTAAGCACTTCGGTGCGAAACGCGTCAGTCAATATCTCTGTTGTGATTCCTGTCCGAAGATTTTCAATACAGAAAGCATTGATTTTATCTGCATATCCCGAGTGCTGGACGAACTTCTTTTTCTGCAACTCTATAGGACTAGACAGCCAGCCGGGGAGTGAAGCGCACTACTGCTCGCTTCGCCTGGCTTATTCTAAGCACTGAGACCCCGATTGATCTTAACTTTCAACATGTCTGTGCAATATGTCAAATGTTAATAAAGGACAGTGAGGCCTACAGCATTCATTGATAGGGAGGAAAAGAAATGGGACCAAATCCATTAGTTTTTTTTGTTTTTTGGCCCAAAAAATGTCCATAAAAGAACAGCCGACTTCAAGGTGTGTGAACATGGCCTTATGTGCCGCTCTGATGTCTCCTATGACTGTATCCAACATGGACTTGGACTTACCGCATTTTTCACCGTATAAGACACAGTTTTTCTTCCCCAAAACTTGGGGGGGGGGGAAGTTGGTGCGTCTTATACGGCGAATACACATTAAAACCCTGTCCTATCCTGCCGGTCCCTGTGGCCATCAACGGCCGGGACCCGCGACAAATACAGGAAATCACCGATCGCGGTGATGCCCTGTATTAACCCTTCAGCCGTGGCGATCAAAGCTGACTGCCGCGTCTGAAGGGAAAGTGACACTAACCCGGCTGCATCAGGAGGGACCTTACCTGCCTCCTCGGTGTCTGCTCCGTGCCGGGATCCCCTGCATGGCCGGCGCTCTCCTTCGTCGTCATCACATCGTCGCGCACGCCGCCCCGTGATCCAATAGGAGCGGCGTGCGTAGCGACGTGATGGCGGCAACGGAGAGCGAGGATACCGGGCAGCAGAGACCCCAGGGACGCGGCAACAGAGATGGAGGGTGACATCCAGGGCAGCGGTGACGGGTCCGGAGCGGCGGGGACACGCGAGTATTACCTCCTATACCAGTGGTCTTGAACCTGCGGACCTCCAGATGCTGCAAAACTACAACTCCTGGCATGCCCGGACAGCCAATGGCAATCCAGCACAGAAGCTCCGATGGTTGACCAGTCTTTGTTTACCAGCGGCTGCACTTATCCACTACGGCCAGCCAATCAGTGGCCTCTGTGGTCACGTGCCGCACGACTAGCATCATGGCTGCCATCGCTAAGCAGTGATGCCGGTAGTACTGTGCATGGCCGCTGACTACATAAGATCAGCCATATTACGTAGTGTCCTATATAAATAATCAATACCCCACCCTAATTGTCAGCCCCCAGATCAGTAAAGAACATACTCTAGGACAGTGATTCCCAACTAGTGTGCCTCCAGCTGTTGCAAAACTACAATTCCCAGCATGCCTGGACAGCCGCCGGCTGTCCAGGCATGCTGGGAGTCAGGGGCGGACTGACCAGCAGGTCCATTCGGACCTCGTACGAAGGCCCGGACCGGAAAAGGGCCCGCTTTTCCCGGCCTGTCATGAAATCTTAAAAAAAAAATATATATAATTTTTTTGTTAAATAGCCGCTGTGAGGTGTTTTTTTTTTGCATCCGCTCCTCCCCCAGCTCTTCGATTCCAAAGCTAGAGCTGGGGGAGGGCAGAGCAAGGGGAGAGAGAAGGTACACACCCCCTCCCTCATCTCCGCTCCCTGGGTGCAAAATTCCACCTCACACCGGGCCCGCCGCGCTTAAGCCAAGCCCCCCTCCACTTAAGCCACGCCCCTCATGTCTCAGCGCGGCAGCGCTGAGGTTCACTGCTGCTGCCACAACCGAAGAGGAGTATGCCGGCCCTGCCTGTCCTCAGTGTAAGGGGGGGGGGGGGGCCCTGCCTGTCCTCAGTGTACAGACCCCTGCTTGTCCTCAGTGTACAGAGCCCTGCTTGTCCTCAGTGTACAGAGGCCTGCTTGTCCTCAGTGTACAGAGCCCTGCTTGTCCTCAGTGTACAGAGCCCTGCTTGTCTTCAGTGCACAGAGCCATGCCTGTCCTCAGTGTAAGGGGGGGGGGCCTGCCTGTCCTCAGTGCACAGAGCCCCGCTTGTCCTCAGTGCGCAGAGCCCCGCTTGTCCTCAGTGCGCAGAGCCCCGCTTGTCCTCAGTGCGCAGAGCCCCGCTTGTCCTCAGTGCGCAGAGCCCCGCTTGTCCTCAGTGCGCAGAGCCCCGCTTGTCCTCAGTGCGCAGAGCCCCGCTTGTCCTCAGTGCGCAGAGCCCCGCTTGTCCTCAGTGCACAGAGCCCCGCTTGTCCTCAGTGCGCAGAGCCCCGCTTGTCCTCAGTGTACAGAGCCCTGCCAGAAGAAGTGCCCTGATCTCTCTGCCGGCTTTCTCAGTCAACATCTGCATGGACCCAGAATAGGCTAGCCTGGCCAGGTGGGTGGCTTATGAATTGTATAGTTGTATGTATCTTCTACCTGCCTCTCACCACTCCCTACATGATGGCACAGTCTGACTTATAAGTTATATATGAAATATAACATATCTCTGACTGTACCATCATGTAGGGGGAAGTGAAAGACAGGTAGAGGATGGAGTTCCCAGCAGCACAGAGTATTTCTAGCAGGAACTATAGTGAAGAAGACCGTCTGCCTCACTACAGTACCCTCCAGAAATACTCTGTGCTGCTGTGCTACTTCTTTAATAAATCTCAGAGGCCTCAGCCTCACCCAAGCAGGGGGCAAACAAGGTAAAGTGTGTGACTTATGAATGGACTAGTTGCTATTTTTTACCTGCCTTTCACCGCTCTCTATATGATGGCACAGGGATATGAGAGATATATTATATATATATATATATATATATATATATATATATATATATATATATATATGACTGTGCCATCATGTAGTGAGCGGTAAAAGGTGCAGGTACTCCGGTGAAAAACTTTGTTGTTTTATTTATTTATTTATTTTAAATCAACTGATGCTAGAAAGTTAAACAGATTTGTAAATTACTTCTATTAAAAAACCTTAATCCTTCCAGTACTTATTTGCGGCTGTATACTACAGAGGAAATTCTTTTCTTTTTGGATTTCTCTTCTGTTGGGACCACAGTGCTCTCTGCTGACACCTCTGTCCATTTTAGGAACTGTCCAGAGCAGGAGAAATTTCCTAAAATGGACAGAGGTGTCAGCAGAGAGCACTGTGGTCGTGACAGAAAAGAAATACAAAAAGAAAATCATTTCCACTGTAGTATACAGCCGCTAATAAGTACTGGAAGGATTAAGATTTTAAACTTGACAATTTTTATTAAACAGTTTTTTGAAAAAATAAGGTATACAAAAAAAAAAATGAATCTGTTTAATTTTTTGACACTAGTTGATAAAAAAAAAATAAAACAAAAAAAAAAGTTTTCCACCAGAGTACCCCTTTAAAGGGGTACTACCGTGCTGACAACTTATCCCCTATCTAAAGGATAAGGGATAAGTTGCCTGATTGCGCGGGGTCCCGCCGCAGCTGTCTCGCCCCCTGCCACAGACTTGCATTGAGGGGGCGGAGCTGTGACGTCACGATCACCGGCCCCGTCATCAGACCCGGAGCGGATGTTCGCTCCGGGGCCTGATGAGAGCGGGGTGCTGCGTGCGAGATCGCGGGGGTCCCCAGCGGCGGGACCCCGCTCAATCAGGAAACTTATCCCCTATCCTTTAGATAAGGGATAAGTTGTCAGCACGGTAGTACCCGTTTAAGGTGAGTGAAGGTTGGAGCCAACTTGGCTGGGTATCACAGACAGGGGACAGAAAAAGCTGTGTTTTTAAGCGCTTGGTGTAGTTAAGGTGATTGGCATTGCCATCCCTCAAAGTACACCACAGCCTCAAGCGCACTGCACCCCCTATATTCATATACATACTGGGCGGGGATAGGGGTGGGGCAGAGGTGGGGCCAGGGGTGGAGTCTTGCTGGGGGCCCTTGCTTTATTTGGTCCGGGGGCCCAGAGTGGTGTCAGTCCGCCCCTGCTGGGAGTTGTAGTTTTGCAACAGCTGGAGGCACACTGGTTGGGAAACACTGTTCTAGGAGAACATACGACCACACGTGCAGTTTCTCGTGTTATGTAATAGCGGCAGCGCCCCTTTAAAATATTTATCATAATATCCTCTACTCCAAAAGTGGGGGCTCCCCAGGGTCCTCATATATATTTAAAGACATCCCTGAATGAAATAATGGATGGTAAAGAGAAGATGTCAGCCACAAGGGCAGCCATACAGACATGAAGGAGACACCTTCAGGGTATAATAGAAGTCAGCAAGTGCAAAGCACAGATGAATGGCAGCGCCAGGCCGCGCCGTGAGGGGCCCCGTGTGCTCGCAGCCTTACAGGGCATTTGTATTCCTCCAGCACAGATGTTTGCCAGTGTAACATTTGTCTGACTATTACCATTCCAGTCACAGCGCTGTCCCCATTCCCAGAAATTCTTTTTTTTTTTTTTTTTTTTTTTTTTTTTATATTAAATGCTGAATATCTCTATGTGAATGTTATTGCTAAAGAGGCAGGAATAAAAGACAATAAAAACAAATAAAAATAAAAAAATCTGTTGCAGTTTTGTGGCTTTTATGCAGAAAATGCATTTACTCAGATGACCTGGTGGCACCTAAGACAGGGCTTGACAAAGCCATGGCGACTAAGAATGACTTTGTGGCACCTAGGTTTTTGTCAGCCCTTTGCCTAGATTCCTACACTGATCCTGGTTCGGCGCTTCAGTGTTGTATGAGCAGCGGACATCAGATGACATTCGAAGGGAATTGGGGCGGAGGTAAGTAAAACAGTTTGTTTTGTTTTTTTGAAAAACAGGGGGACACTAATGATTGTGACACGGGGGGAGATGAGGGGACACTAATGACAAACACAGGAAGAGATGAGGGGACACTAATGACTGACACAGGAAGAGATGAGGGGACACTAATGACAAACACAGGAAGAGATGAGGGGACACTAATGACTGACACAGGAAGAGATGAGGGGATACTAATGACTGAAACACAGGAAGAGATGAGGGGACACTAATGACTAACACGGGGGGAGATGAGGGGACACTAATGACTGACACAGGAAGAGACGAGGGGATACTAATGACTGACACAGGAAGAGACGAGGGGACACTAATGACTGTGACACAGGAAGAGATGAGGGGACACTAATGACTGTGACATAGGGAAAGGTGAGGGGACACTAATGACAAATAGAGGGAAATGAGGGGACACTAATGACTAATTATATGATGTAACGTTACATGATGTGTGGCATCCTGGCTCCTAAATTTAGGGCTGGGCGGTATACCGTTTCATACCGAATACCGAAATTTTTCTCCCTGCACGATATACATTTTTCCCCATACCGCAATACCAGCAGCAGTGGCTGTCCCCACATCGCGGAAATAATCATCATCATAATCCTGTGAGCCGCCCGCGCTTTAAATTAATGAGATGCAGGCCACGGTGCTATAAATGGTTAAGATGCCGGCCACGGTGCTATAAATGGTTAAGATGCCGGCCACGGTGCTATAAATGGTTAAGATGCCAGCCACGGTGCTATAAATGGTTAAGATGCCAGCCACGGTGCTATAAATGGTTAAGATGCCGGCCACGGTGCTATAAATGGTTAAGATGCCAGCCACGGTGCTATAAATGGTTAAGATGCCAGCCACGGTGCTATAAATGGTTAAGATGCCGGCCACGGTGCTATAAATGGTTAAGATGCCGACCGCTGTGCTATAAATGGTTAAGATGCCAGCCGCGGTGCTATAAATGGTTAAGATGCCAGCCGCGGTGCTATTAATGGTTAAGATGCCAGCCGCGGTGCTATTAATGGTTAAGATGCCAGCCGCGGTGCTATAAATGGTTAAGATGCCAGCCGCGGTGCTATAAATGGTTAAGATGCCGGCCGCGGTGCTATTAATGGTTAAGATGCCGGCCGCGGTGCTATAAATGGTTAAGATGCCGGCCGCGGTGCTATAAATGGTTAAGATGCCGGCCACGGTGCTATAAATGGTTAAGATGCCAGCCGCGGTGCTATTAATGGTTAAGATGCCAGCCGCGGTGCTATAAATGGTTAAGATACCGGCCGCGGTGCTATAAATGGTTAAGATGCCAGCCGCGGTGCTATAAATGGTTAAGATGCCGGCCGCGGTGCTATAAATGGTTAAGATGCCGGCCGCGGTGCTATAAATGGTTAAGATGCCGGCCGCGGTGCTATAAATGGTTAAGATGCCAGCCGCGGTGCTATTAATGGTTAAGATGCCAGCCGCGGTGCTATAAATGGTTAAGATGCCGGCCGCGGTGCTATAAATCGTTAAGATGCCGGCCGCGGTGCTATAAATGGTTAAGATGCCAGCCGCGGTGCTATAAATGGTTAAGATGCCAGCCGCGGTGCTATAAATGGTTAAGATGCCGGCCGCGGTGCTATAAATGGTTAAGATGCCGGCCGCGGTGCTATAAATGGTTAAGATGCCGGCCGCGGTGCTATAAATGGTTAAGATGCCGGCCGCGGTGCTATAAATGGTTAAGATGCGGCCGCGGTGCTATAAATGGTTAAGATGCCGGCCGCGGTGCTATAAATGGTTAAGATGCCGACTGCGCTATAAATGAATAAGATGTGGCCGCGGCAAGCAGTCACCTCCCCGTGCAAGCGCTAAAAGCCTGGCTCTTATCGCTTGCAAGGGTAGCTGTATATCTTGTTGTAACTGGCACGGGCAGGGCTTCTGCAGGTTAACTGGCACTGATGTCAGCGCCGCTTATAAATAATTATCCCCCCTCCCTCCAGTTCTCCCTTCTCTTCGCCGCTCCTAACTGGAGGGAGGGGGGATGAATATTCATAAGCGGTGCTGACGTCAGTGCCAGTTAACCTGCAGAAGCTCCGCCTGTGCCAGTTACAGCAAGATGTACACATAGAATAAAACTACAATTGTGGGCGAACGGCCGGGTGGATCTGGGCAAGGTAGGGCTCGTTTTAATCAGCGTCTCCCGCACTATCCAGTACCTGTGGGTAGTGCGGGAGAAAATATCTGACAGTTTTCCTTTAATCGTTTCCAGCGCCACGGCCGCATCTTATTCATTTATAGCACAGCGGCTGGCATCTCAGAGCAGCGCCAGAGTCACACATGATTAGTTCCCCAGGGAGGAGGAGGGGGAGGGGCGGGGGGATACCGTTAAAGAGGCACTGTCATTGTTATAAACTTTTCATATATTGCAGGACTCATTATATTATGACATTTCATAATATACACCTGTTAAAAAAAATAAAATTTTCACCTTAAATTCAAGCTCAAAATAGCCACCACTAGGGGTCGCCTGTCTTTTAGCCAGACAGACTAGTCTAGATTTTACAGCATACTGGATACCGGCCGTAAAGCATACCAGTATCCAGTATAGGAGATTTCTATTGTGTATGCAAAACTGCAGATAAAGGATGTGTGGACATGCTGGGAGTAGTAGTTTTACAACAGCTGGAGGCAAAACTGCTCTAACACAGTTATTTACAAACATTGCAGCTTCAGTTGTTACTAAACTACAACTCCCAGCATGCTGAAATAGTCAAAGCTTTCTCAGACTCCTGATTGACAAAGAAGTTGATCAGTCATTCAGGAGTCTGTGAAAGCTGAATGACATATAGTGACAGCTATGCTGATTAGCATCCAGCTTTACTAGGAGAAGATAAAACAGAGAGAACATTTATTCATAAAAATGCTGTACTTTTATCTAAAAAATCCTTGCACTAATTTTATAAAGATCTATTCTTATATTTATACATTTTATCCTGTTATGAATTCACCATAATGTCTTCTGATTACTGCAGGCAAGCTCAGAGTATCTTCCTCTGTGTAACATGACACAGCATAAAACCAGAGAGGAAAGGGTTACAGAGTAGAGAGTACTGATTGGCTGACTGCACAGGCTTGCTCCTGTGAGGGAGACAGACTGACACGCCCCCTCCAGCCTGCACAATGAAAAAGTAACTCACCAGCAGATAAATGCTTATATCTCTGGATATATAGGTCCGAGACACATAAAAATTATATGCACATGATCGGGATTGGGTCCTGAGTAACATATCACTTTTTGCACTATGACAGGTATGCTTTAAATACCCTGGAACCGTCATAACTTACAAAAATACCGCGATTTGCATTTTTTGGTCATACCGCCCAATTCCTAACAAATCTGTAAAGCCCTGACATAATAAATAGGAGTAAGATGGAAATAAATGTATGTCATTAGAAGGGATACCTTACCGCACCCTGGTGCACGTGTGTAATTGTGACCGCTCAGGGTGGCGATTTCCCTAATTTATATTAGAAACCCCATAGACCCCGGTGTTAGGGCATAGATCCTGGCATAAGGGTTATCTTATACTATGTACATCATACCAGGATGCAGGGGAACATATTGGGTCCCCATGTGACTTTGTTGCTCTTAGGCCCAATCCTTTTATTCTTGGGACGATGAG
This sequence comes from Hyla sarda, assembly GCF_029499605.1. Taxonomy (NCBI): domain Eukaryota; kingdom Metazoa; phylum Chordata; class Amphibia; order Anura; family Hylidae; genus Hyla; species Hyla sarda. The sequence continues at coordinate 209,032,747 of NC_079196.1, forward strand.
AAAGAGGCGTCTAGCAATGTAGTAGTCAGACGAACTTCTGGACTTTTTCTATAACTTTTTTCCCATGCTGCTCAGTGGCCGCGGGGAAGGAAGGGGTCATGAACATTTGTGCTTTTCCACGTTCAGCGCAGATTTAATGGAAACGGCAGAACAGAAGTCAGAGTGAAACAAAGCAATCCTCTCCGTATAATTGGAATCAGAGAGTCAGACCCGGCATATGGATAATTCTCAGCTCCCTTAATATACTGCAGCCCCGGAACAAACATGATCGGAATTCAAGAGGCAGCCTTGAACTCTGCGTAATGCGGATACACGGGGGACATGTAAAAAGCGCCGTTTCCAATTATAAGCGGAGGAGCCGGGCCCCGCTGCTGCAGATTTGGTCGCCCAATTAGACAGTTAATTTGTAATTCCTATAATTGTTTCGATAATCAACTTATCATACACACTCCGAGGGATTTGGGTGGTCAGGGCGCCCATGGGAGGAGGACAGGATGGCCTTGTCATTTACAAAAACTAAAAATGGCCGCCTGGTACATGGAGAGGACTGGCTAATTGGTTTAACTGGCCATCAAGTGCCAAGACAACGGTCCCCAAGATGCATCACCGGAGATTACGCTATGAAACTGTCAATTAATAAAGCAGATGGCTCCTTAAAGCCAATAAACAAATCCTTGAGTCGTCCTCCTCTGTCAAGTTATGGAAAAAAAATGGATTAAGCCACTCCAGAATTATATCTGTATCTGGGAAAAGCTGGGTGACAACCAGTATGGTCACCATGAGAAGGAGGTTTCAGAATTGCCTAGATAAGAATCAGTAATCTGGGAAATCGGGATAAGAAGGCAGTCAAATGTCTTTTATATTCTTCCAATCACTTTAAGCTAAAAGGGCCGCCTGATGACAGGGTGTCTTGTTGCAGGAATCAACAGTATCTTGTGGTGAAATGTTCCTTCTTCAGAAGAAGTTATTTTCACCGGAGTACCCCTTTAAGACATCCATGAATTTCCAGATCACCATAAGAAACCATTATTTGGTTCCTTTCTTTCCCCTTTGCTGTAAATTCTTTGCATTTATATATTCCCATCCATGTTTCCGGGCTGGTTTAAGACATAATGTGGAGTTACGGTAGGTAAGGAGGCGCAGGGTGACATGGGTAATGGACAGCTCGGATTTGACGCAGGAACGCTTGAGAGGTTTTCTCCCCACAGACGGAGGCCATGTCATCTGTAAGTGCTTCTGTCAGAGAATAATCTGCTTGTCTCCAGCTTTATTTGAGTCAAATAACCAAACCATTATTACAAGGCGCTGCGTTCACTGGTGGGTGGTGAATAAAGAACATGTCTTTACGCACCATCTCATTCAGCGCTGTGTAGGACGCATTTAAGAAGAAAGAAAGTGTCACTTTCTGTTTCTTAAAATACCCACGGAGAAGACGTTCTGCCGATTCTCTGTGGGTTTTTACATGAGCCGTATGCGCCGTTTCCATCACAAAATTACAAGATGAATACTTGAGAGGGAGATCCCATCAAAATGGGCCCTGGGTATGTCACAGATGTACATATTGGTGGTGAAGACCGTGATCTGGTAACACCTCTGATATCCAGGGCTCTAGACCAGTGTTCCCCAACCAGGGTGCCTCCAGCTGTGGCCAAACTACAACTCCCAGCATGCCCGGACAGCCAAAGGCTGTCCGGGCATGCTGGGAGTTGTAGTTTGTAGGGATCGACCGACATCGTTTTTTTAGGGCCGATACCGATAATCGGTGGAGGTTAGGGCCGATAGCCGATATTCTGGTATAAGTTATCGGCTATTTATCCCCCCTCGACACCGCTGCAAATCATTGATTTAAAGCGGGCGCTTTAAATCAATGCACTGCAGTGGCTTTTGCAGTGCCATAGGCCGCCGCCACCACCCGCTTCTCTCCCCCTACCTGTCAGGGTGGTCCGGGCCATCCATCCTTCCTTCCTGTAGTGTCCGGCGGCATTCCGGGTGGCGGGTGCACCGGTCCGGGCTGTTCTTCTCCGGGGGTCATCTTCTCCACTCCGGGCAGGCTCCGGCCTAGTACGCTGCATAGACGCTGCTGTGCAGTGATGCCCGTGCGCAGCGACGCACCTGACGTCACGGCGTAGCGGCGTCTATGCAGCGTACTAGGCCGGAGCCTGCCCAGAGTGGAGAAGATGACCCCCGGAGAAGGACAGCCCGGACCGGTTCATCCTCCACCCGGAATGCCGCCGGACACTACAGGAAAGAAGGATGGATGGCCCGGACCACCCCCATTACGGGTAAGTTTAATTTTTTTTTATTGACTCGGAGGGTGGGGGAGGGGCCTGACCGGTATAGGCAAAAATCCATACCGGTATACCACCCAGCACTACGGTGGGGGGTGCGACGCGGTGCGGTGGGTCGGGGGGGCGGTCGCGGTGCGGTGGGGGGGGGGGGGGATTGGGCTTTCGCGGTGCGGTGCATTATCGGCAAGGTAATTGCCGATACCGATAATGTCCAAAATCGTGATTATCGTCCGATATCGGCCATACCAATAATCGGTCGATCCCTAGTAGTTTGGCCACAGCTGGAGGCACCCTGGTTGGGAAACGCTGGTCTAGACACTGAACAGATGACATTGCTTGAACATTTGTTATCTGTTATTATCCCTAGCATACAGGAAGCCCTGGAGGGGAGAATATCGTAACGGAGGGGTGCATGACAGGGGGATTATGGCTATGAAGGAAGGGGTTAATGGGGGTGAAGGTTCAAAGTGAGGAGAAAAGAGGGAGCGGGAAGTAGGAGGAGCATCAGGGGTATATAGGGACAGGGAGGAGTCAGTCGGACAGCGCAAAAGGAGAAGATTCCCACCCTCCCGCCCTGTTGTGCACTTCTTGTCACAGCAGCGGGGGCAGGAGAGAAATCTGGATGGAGTTTGGATTGGAAAAGTGGGACGTGGATGGTACGCAGCCTGGTGGTAAAGTCTCTGCGGCCTTGGTCCCCAAGGGAGGGATGCGGGACTCTGAAGATGATGCTCCTGGGCTAGGTGATGTGCGGCTGGGAGTAAAGTAGGAGGCCCTATAGAATTACTAGTTTATGGAAAACAAAGGTGGACGGTGCCTCTGGGTTCTTCTCCTGATAAATATTTTATTGTTCCAGAAAGGAGTTTTGATTGTTTATATTTAACGTATTGATAGGGATGACCCTTATGCTTCTAACGACTGATCAATATACAAATACTAAAATGCCATTGCTGCTGGAAAAATATATCTGTTACCTACCCTTTAACCCATATACATCAGAATGCTATCTGCTCGTGACTCTGAATATAGGCCTTGAAATGACTCCATGCAGGAGTAGAAAGACTTAACATCTGACGAACAGAGAACTTCTGCCAAGAAATTAATGGACACTAGATATGCTAATATGTACGGACACAATAATCGAACAACCAATCAAAATGTAACATGCTAATTGTGATGCCATAATTAACCCTCCTTTTTCCAAACTTAAAAACCAAATTTACTTCCTGTAATAAATCAGAACTCCCTGGAGTACCGGGCAGGGAACTCATACCAACCTGGCATGGTGTGAATTTTCTTACGTCGACACTCAGCAAAATAGTACAGCGGTAGTCACTCACACATTAAGGCCGCACTTTAACCCATCCTTAACAATATGATGTTCATACAAAAGTTTATGGTTACAATGTTATAGTTGTTCTGTTAAATAAAATTTGGCTGCTGTGGCCTTTGCACCAAAAGATTGTGTCTGTCATTAATGGGAAGAGGGTTGGTGGTTAAGGTAGCAAGGACCAAGCAGCTAGAATATCCCCTAGTCATGTCATAGACTTAAAGTGATCATTTCTGCTGCCCTGGATATGATAGAGGGAGAAAAGCCGAGTCCTGGGATATATAGGTTTATAGGATTTGGAGCCGGATGTTTGAGTTATAAAATAGTAATTCCTCATAGAACTCCTAGGGAGAGACAATAAGGCTAAGTTCAGATGGGGGAATTTCTGAGTGGAATTCCACAGGAATATTCCGCACAGAAATTCCACTACAGCAGAGTCCCATTGATCTCAACGAGATTCTGCTGCACTGTGCACATAGCAAAATTTCTGCAGCAGAGACATCTGCCGCAGAATTTTGTCTTGTGCACAATGCAGCAGAAATCCTGATTCCAGCGTCCGTGGAAAGAATAGGTATGTCTAGTCTTTCTGCGGAATCTGCTAGGAAATGCATTGCTATCTATAGAGACTGTGAATTTACTAGCTATCCTTCTGCCAACGCCATCTGTCTGCAGAATGTCCGCTGGAAATGTTGCTGTGTGAACATAGCCTGACCCCACCCACACAGTAAACGACAAACTTGCATGTATTATAGGGGTACTCCACTGGAAAACATATACGGTATATATATATATATATATATATAAGTTAAACAGATTTGTAAATGACTTCTATTAAAGCTACTGTATGCTCAACAGGAAGTTCTTTTCTTTTTGAATTTCCTTTCTGCCTGACCACAGTGCTCTCTGCTGACACCTCATGTGCCTGTTAGGAACTGTCCAGAGCAGGAGAGGTTTGCGCCTACTCTGGACAGATCCTAAAATGGACAGAGGTGTCAGCAGAGAGCACTGTGGTCAGACAGAAAGCAAATTCAAAAAGAAAATAACTTCCTCTGTAGTATACAGCAGCTGATAAGTACTGGAAGGGTTAATATTTTTTAATTACAAATATGTTTAACTTCGTGACACCAGTTGATTTAAAAAAAATAAAAAAGCTTTTCAGTGGAGTACCCCTTTAATGTGTCTACAGACGAGGTTATCAATCATCCTGTGTGGGCAGGGTTAGCAGGACTCTCACCAGTTCCTCCTAGGAGTCCTATGAGGAGTCCTCTGCTTTTATCTCAAATATCCTGCTCCAAATCATTCACTCCTCAATGGTGAAGATGCCCAAAGGGAAAATTTTAAGCTCCTAGCTCTAATCTGTGCCATGTTGGAGGAGCTTCAATTGTATAAAAATAAAGATCAAAAGTAAAAAAATTTCAGCTACATGAAACCTCAGAAATTAGATCCAATCAGTACTTGAGGATGGTGCGATGCCTCCTGTTCATCCATGTTCAAGTTATCGCCACTTGTCGGACACAGAAGGACTAAATCCATAAACAGAGATCTTGGTTTGTCCCAATGGTTGGGAGACCTACGATGTACTGAAATGACAGCAAGAGATGCAAAGAGCCGAAGCTCTAAATGATGGATCATCAGATAAGAAAGGCATATAGTGGTACATTCTGTACCGAGAGGGAAATTGGATGCCACATGCTAAGCCTAGGGAGTCTAACAAGGTCTTTACAAACCATCAGAACTTGTCTACATATGGCTAAGAGCCAAGCATCCAGCGACAGGCGATCCATTGACTTCTCAAAAGCTATTATGGTTCAGAACATGTCAGCAATGGAAGCTGGTATGAAGGGCTATCCTTGTGAGGACTCCCAAGTTTTATCTCAGACAGCCAGTGATTGGTCTGAAGACCATGTGGACAACGCCATGACAAGGCCTTCATGAGGCAACGTCACACCGGTTCCACGGTTTATGGTGCAAAGTGGAATATTGTACGGCAGATGGACCCCATTTTCTAAAGTGTCCCTGGAGCCGTTTTTAAACGCAACAACGCCAGGCCGCATGTTGCTGGTGAAACTGTGAGCAGCCTACATGGCCTAAACAAGCTACCATGGCCTTCAGCGTCCCATCATGCACCTCTGGGGAGTCATTCGTCAACTGCAGAGGGAGCTGCCAGCAGTGGCTCATGATGATACGAGTGCCCAAGTGCATTCAGCGTGGTAGAACCTTCCTCAGACAACCATTGATAACCTCATTGATAGCATGTCAAGGCCCATACTCAATACTGAATAAAATCAGGATGTTTTGAATACTTTTCTTTGTTTTTTTATTTTATTTTTTATTTGCGTACCGCCAGCATGCCAATCGATCCTGTGATTTTTATGACTTTTTCTTCCATGACTTATAGAACAAAGCTCAGTTTCTCTCCCTCTATCATATTCTGATACAGCAGCATAAATCACTTGACAGATTCATTTTAAATGGCCCTTTACACACAGTCAAGGCCTGGAAGTCAGTGGCGGTCCCAGATCCCAGGTTTTACTGACATCACATATGTATATATGACTAGAACATATGAGGGGAATAATAGCTCAATGGTGTGAAGGGTAATATACAATGGGAGGGGGCAATATGAGGAGAATAATATACAATGGGGGGCAATATGAGGGGCATAATATACAATGGGGGGCAATATGAGGGGCATAATATACAATGGGAGGGCAATATGAGGGGCATAATATACAATGGGGGGGCAATGTGAGGGGCATAATATACAATGGGGGCAATGTAAGGGGCATAATATACAATGGGGCAATGTAAGGGGCATAATATACAATGGGGGGCAATGTGAGGGGCATAATATACAATGGGGCAGTGAGAGGGGAATAATATACAATGGGGGCATAATATACAATGGGGCAGTGAGAGGGGAATAATATACAATGGGGGGCAATGTGAGGGGCATAATATAAAATGGGGGCAATGTGAGGGGCATAATATACAATGGGGGCCAATGTGAGGGGCATAATATACAATGGGGGCCAATGTGAGGGGCATAATATACAATGGAGGCAATGTGAGGGGCATAATATACAATGGGGGCCAATGTGAGGGGCATAATATACAATGGGGGGCAATGTGAGGGGCATAATATACAATGGAGGCAATGTGAGGGGCAGAATATACAATGGGGGCCAATGTGAGGGGCATAATATACAATGGGGGCAATGTGAGGGGCATAATATACAATGGAGGCAATGTGAGGGGCATAATATACAATGGGGGAAATGTGAGGGGCGTAATATACAATGGGGGCCAATGTGAGGGGCATAATATACAATGGGGGGCAATGTGAGGGGCATAATATACAATGGAGGCAATGTGAGGGGCATAATATATAATGGGGGGCAATGTGAGGGGCATAATATACAATGGGGGGCAATGTGAGGGGCATAATATACAATGGGGGGCAATATATACTTTCTGAGCAATGTGAGAGGTATAATATTCTATGGGGGCAATGTTACTCTGACAAAATCCACCGTGTGCCACAGGGAGGGGGGGCGGGGACCTGTCTTTAAAGTGTGTAAGGGGCCCCAAAATTTCTGATGGCAGCCTGGATGTTCACATTACTAACCCAACACATTCCTAAACTTAGGTTGAATCTACAGGAGTCTAATGGAGAACTGAAATATGAAGGCCAGCCTATGGGCCCATAGCAGCTCCACTGTCTGCCACCACTGGTGAAGAGGAGCAGGTAGAACCCACCAGTGCTCTAGTAGTGTGTGTGGGGAGAGCAGAACTCTCGCTTTTTATCCAACAAATATCTTTGAGGAGATGCTCCTCTTAGGAATCAGTTTCTTGCATTTTTCTGTAAGCAAAACAAGATTTTTTCCAACTACGACAGCACCCCACTGTTCTCCGATACCCGCGGTGTCTGAGCGTCTCGTGTTCCATTCAGCGGGCTCCAACCTGGCGTCGTCTCCGATTTGTGCAGATGAGCTCTGGTCATGCCGTAGGAAGACAAATTGCGTCACAGCAGGAACTGGATTGAGAACTTGGCGGGGACTACAAGTCCCAGTTACCGTTTTTACACTTTTAAAGACCGGCAGCATGGAAAATCAGCTCAGGAAAGTGTCTAAATTGCAGGAGATTTTTGTGACTCACGAGCAGATTATAGGTAATTACAGAGGTATCTGCCTTTGTTCCCAAAACGTATCTACACGTAAAACACTTATGTATGACTGTGAGCGGTGGTTGTGCCAATGAGACCTCCACTTACCATCAATTCTTGAGTGATGTGACTTAAAGTGAATCATCGCGAAAAAAAGAAATGTTTCTAACCTTAATTTGATTTCCACTAATCCTTCATGACGGAACCACGTTCGGACGACGCACCCTCATCACAGTTACTAAGGGGAGAGGACTATAAACCCATCACCAGTTATAGGAAGAGAATATATGGTGCCGGTAGGAATGATTCCTTTGTTCCATAGCATTTCCCTTCATGACGGCACCATGATAGGAGCCATACTACACAAGTACGATTTTAGGAGCCGCTGGGATATCCAGACGAATGTAATACGGTTTATCTATGGGGTGCACGCCGTATCGGTACCAGGTAGAAACCGCAGACACCATTGTTAAAATAACAAAGGTTTTTTATTTATGCAAAGCTGAAGACGCGTATCGGGAGCAAGTCTCTGGAGACGTGATAAAGGGGCACTTGCTCCCAAAATGCGTCATCGGCTTTCCATAAATAAAAAACCTTTGTTATTTTTCCACCACCCCAAAACAGAAAAAAAAAGGGGGGGGGTGGTGAATCGGCACTGTTGTGTCTAACTATCCTTGCTTATCATATGGGGGCCGGTCGAACGTACCGATAAACGAACCAGGATCTCGGGAGGTGCTCACGCCGAACATAAGTAGTTCCCGTAATATCAAAGCATAAAGATGGATAACGGAGCACTCACCCAGTCAGTCGTCCCAGGGCTGGCAGACTGTCACTAATGTGTAGTCTTATCTAGGAGGGGAGCCGGTAGAAGGTACGGGGGGAGCTCAGACGCCGGCTAGCCGGCGTCTGAGCTCCCCCCGTACCATCTACCGGCTCCCCGCCAAGATATCACTACACGTTAGTGACAGTCTGCCAGCCCTGGGACGAATGTCTGCCAGCCCGTACCATCTACCGGCTCCCCGCCAAGATATCACTACAGGTTAGTGAAAGTCTGCCAGCCTGTACCATCTACCGGCTCCCCGCCAATATATCACTACACGTTAGTGAAAGTCTGCCAGCCCGTACCATCTACCGGCTCCCCGCCAAGATATCACTACACGTTAGTGACAGTCTACAAGCCCCGGGGACGAAAGTCTGCCAGCCCGTACCATCGACCGGCTCCACGCCAAGATATCACTACACGTTGGTAAAAGTCTGCCAGCCCTGGGTGAGTGCTCCGTTATCCATCTTTATGCTTTGACTTTTTGTTATTTTAACAATGGTGTCTGCGGTTTCTACCTGGTACCGATACGGCGTGCGCCCAAAAGAAAAACTGTATTACATCCGTCTGGATATCCCAGCGCCTGCTGGAATCGTGCCCAGAACCCTTCCATTGTCAGGTCCGGGTTGGAGGCTGCCCAGTTTTTATCCATACAATATGCTATGTTGAGCTCTTAGCCCAACAACACCAGGTACGTGTATTTTCACTGCCCATTCTACATAAGTGTTACCGCCGGTAACGACACCAGGCAGCTCCACCTCTTGTTCGTTTTTTTTCCACATATCCAATACTAGATAAGTAGCCATACCCGATAAGTAGTAGGACTTTACGTCCAAATGAGCAGTCTTGATTGACGACAATATCCACGATGGGCAAACATATGTAGATGTAACCACGTGGCTGCCCTGCAAATCTGTTCTGACAAGGAATTAGACTTTTCTGCCCAAGAAGAAGAGACTGCTTCCATTGGAGGAACCTTAAAGGGGTATTCCTGGAAAAAAAAAAATTTTTATTTTTTAGATCAACTGACTCCAGAAAAATAAACAGATTTGTAAATTACTTCTATTAAAAAATCTTAATCCTTCCAATAATCAGCTGCTGAAGTTGAGTTGTTATCTGTCTGGAAACAGTGCTCTCTGCTGACATCTCTGCTTGTCTTGGGAACTGCACAGAGCAGAAGAGGTTTGCTATGGGAATTTGCTTCTACTCTAGACAGCTTCCGAGAAGCGTGTCATCAGAGAACACTTAGACGGAAAACAACAACTCAACTTCAGCAGCTCATAAGTACTGAAAGAATTAAGATTACAAATCTGTTTAACTTTCTGGAGCCAGTTGATATATATATTTAAAAAAAAAGTTTTTTCCTGGATAACCCCTTTAAAGGGGAACTCCGCCCCTAGACATCATATCCCCTATCAAAAGGACAGGGGATAAGATGGCTGATCATGGAGGTAGAATAATTTCTTGGTTTCTGTGGAATTTAGAAAAAAAATAAAATAACAACTTTTGGTATAAATTTAGCATTATTTCTAAGAATGATTTTTTCCTTTGTAGTTCTAAAAAGGGATCCCTTGTGGAAAGGGCCTGTACGGATTCTACTCTGTGGACTGCATTAATATCTGCTTTCCAGGCCACAAGTATTATTTCGGTTAAAGGTGTACTCCGGTGGAAAATCGGTAGGTTCACACTAGGGATCGACCGATTATCGGTTTGGCAGATATTATCGGCCAATAATCACCATTTTGGACATTATCAGTATCGGCAATTACCTTGCCGATATGCCGATAATGCCCCGGCCAGAGACGACAATTGCCGCCGCTGCCCCATTGCCTCCCCCCATCCTCTGCCCACATACCGCCGCCGCTGCCCCATTGCCTCCCCCCATCCTCTGCCCACATACCGCCGCCGCTGCCCCATTGCCTCCCCCCATCCTCTGGCCACATGCCGCCGCCGCTGCCCCATTGCCTCCCCCCATCCTAGGCCCACATACCGCCGCCGCTGCCCCATTACCTCCCCCCATCCTCTGGCCACATGCCACCGCCCCATCGCCTCCCCCCATCCCCGGTGTTATAATTACCTGTTCCTGGGGGTCCGCGCTTCTTCTGGCTCCTGCGCTGTTGCTGTGCGCTGCGCAATGACGAGTGACGTCCCCAACGAAACGTCACCGTCAGTGCGCACAGTGACAGTGCAGGACGGCGACGGAGCCAGAAGGATCGCGGACCCCCGGGAACAGGTAATTATAACACCAGGGATGGGGGGAGGCGGTATGTGGGAAGAGGATGGGGGGGGGGGGGAGATGATGGGGCAACTGTGGTGGTGAGACTCAGGACCCCAGGACAGGCAGGGGGAGAGAAGCGGGCGGCGGTCTCTGGCCCCGCAAAAGCCGCTGCAGTTCATTGATTTAAAGCGCCCGCTTTAAATCATTGATCTGCAACGGCTTCTGCCCCGCCTGGGGGGGGTTTGAAATAGCCGATAACTCAGCCGATAACTTATACCGACATTCCGGTATATCGGCCTGAAAGGTCACAGATTATCGGTATTGGCCCTAAAAAAAAAAATCGATATCAGTCGATCCCTAGTTCACACAAAGTATTTCAGTCAGTATTTTTGGCCAAAGACAGTTTCTCACTGTGTCAATTTCACTCCGGGTTTTGGCTAATAATACAGACCATCTATGTGTGAACCCAGCCTTAAAGCGTTATGGTCATTAGAAACAACTTTTTCCCATTTAATACTTCCATAAAAACAAGGCATTTTCCTAATATACTTCATTAAAAAATGTATTGCTAAAGACGTGAAATAAATGTTTAAAAACATGGCCACTGGGCGTCTCTGTCTGAAAACCAACCCTGGTATCTAGGGCTCTTTGGTCCCGGTTACTAAGAAAAGGACCGAAATTCTGAAGGGAGGGGGAGTGGGGGTGTGGTTTTCTCTCTCCTCTGCTCATTCAGTACAGTGTATCATCCAGCTTCCAACTGTGTGAGAACACCTGTGAGATCCAGACAAGATGCAGACAGCTTCAGCCTCTTCAGGAGAAGCATCCTCATGCACAGTAACAAGCAATACAAGGTGCTAAATTATTATTTATATGCAAAATGGTTTCTCTTTGGTCATTTTATGAACTTAGTTCTTGTGTATTCGGACCATATAGGTTCACATGGCTGCTTTAGGGTTATAAAAAGCATGCACTTTGGTCACAAAGCTGTGAAAATGCAGGTTTTTCTTCTGTCCTTGTACCATATAGATTTACATGGCTGCATTAGAGTTATATAGAGTACGCATTTAGGCAGAAAGTGTAAAAAAAAAAGTTTGTGCAGACCTTTTGACAGGGGAGAGGAGCTCATCATACTCCAGGGGAAACACCCCCAGTCTCAGAGGAATTCAGAAGACCGATCACAGATATACATAGATCAAAAGGTATTTTACATATTATCACTTGCATATTATTATGCATACAGGTCTTAGGGCACATTGCTACACCAATTTAAGTGTTTGTTTGTTTGTTTTTTCTTACTAATGACAGTAACGCTTTAATAAAGTTAGATTCCCCCTTCATAAACATATGCTTGTAGGATCGCTGTTTTCTTGGAAGTCACCAGCAACATGGACACCAGGCGGTTCCCATCAGCGTCTTATTTCTCCTCCGTCTCTTGCAGACGTCTCCAGCAGACGTAACCCTTCGGAGCGGGTGTAACACTAATCCTTTCATCTTTCGAGGGAGAGAAAATGAACCTGTCTACTTACAGAGTACCAACCTCTAGAAATCTGACAACGCAAATTCCATTGGAAAAAAAAAGGGGGGGGGGAGCACATGCGGACATGTGTCCAAGCGACAAGACAACCTTCCTCCCAAGAAATAAGAAACTCTGCAAAGTGTTAATAGAATTTGTATGCAGTAAGGAGGAAATGTGACACCTGCTTAAGATCTTAACACAACACAATCTGCAAATTGCAGCTGACAATCTAACACCTCTATACTAAGCCTCCATTACACCACGGGGACGTCGGCGACAGATATACTTCTCCATCTTCTAGCTACCTTTAGTCTCCTACAAAGACACATAAAGGCCACAAAGACCCCATATTAGGCTTCACCCCATTCTACATATCAGTCATAAAATCTTCAACTTTTTTTTTTCCTCTTCCTCAAAATATTCTTAATCAGCCTCGTCTCTGCTGTAAGTCACCTTCCCGGAGCAGGAGCTCTCCCCCCTCAGCTCCTACCCAGAGTAGGATCTCTCCCCCCTCAGCCCCTCCCCAGAGCAGGAGCTCTCCCCCCTCAGCTCCTCCCAAGAGCAGGAGCTCTCCCCCCTCAGCTCCTCCCCAGAGTAGGAGCTCTCCCCCCTCAGCTCCTCCCAAGAGCAGGAGCTCTTCCCCCCTCAGTAGGATCTCTTCCGCCTCAGCTCCTCCCCAGAGCAGGAGCTCTCCCCCTCAGCTCCTCCCCAGAGTAGGAGCTCTCCCCCTTAGCTCCTCCCCAGAGTAGGAGCTCTCCCCCTTAGCTCCTCCCCAGAGTAGGAGCTCTCCCCCTTAGCTCCTCCCCAGAGTAGGAGCTCTCCCCCTTAGCTCCTCCCCAGAGTAGGAGCTCTCCCCCTTAGCTCCTCCCCAGAGTAGGAGCTCTCCCCCTTAGCTCCTCCCCAGAGTAGGAGCTCTCCCCCCTCAGCTCCTCTATAGGGCAGGAGCGCTTCTAGTACATTTGAAGGATGTCCAAGAAGGACTTCTTGGAATATCTTGGTAACTTGCTCCACTATGCAGTGGTCTCCAAACTGCAGCTCTCCAGCCATTGGCTGTCCGGACATGCTGGGAGTTGTAGTTTTGCAACATCTGGAGGGCCACAGTTCAGAGACCACTGCTGTAGGCATCTGCTTGTGTCCTCCCTAAAGCTCTCCTAGGGTTCTTAATGGCAGATCTGTCCATCTAAGTAATGATTTTAGGCATGACCAGGCAAATTCCTAATTCGGGGGTCTGGGAAAGTTGGATGGGGTCTATTTTGATGACCAAATGGGTAACATAAAATCTCACAAGAGCAAAAGGTACGAATCTATTGGTGGCTTATTCACAAGGTGCAACTTTTGTCCGCAATCATAATAATATCAAGAAAAATAGCTAACAGTCCTGTAAGGCTATGCTCACGCTGCCATTTTGGGCTGAGCGGACTCTGAACGGGTCACAGCACAACTTACAGTGTCAGGTTGGATCCCATTGACTTGAATAGGGTCCATCGGTTGTTCTGTATTTTAAAGGAGTTGGGCATAGAAAAATAAACAGGACATGCAGGGTTCCCTTTACCGGAGCACAAATGCCATGTGAACGAGCCCTTATAAAGATGCCACCTACACACCATGCAGAGTGCAGAGCAAGGAAATGGAAGTGTCAAAAATTCACAATTCCCCTTTAACCAAAACTAAAGAGGAAATAAACGACAATGGATTGTGCAGAGCCGAGCGTTTTAAGAACTCATCTGCTGAATACAGAGAAAGCAAATACTATTTATAAGTGAGGTTTAGTCTCCCCATATGTGGGCAGAGAAACATATGGACACCATTTTTATTATGCGCATTGTGTGTGTATCCGAATAAAACCCAAAAAGAGAGATACACAGAAGATGTATTGTAGCGATAGATATGAGATAGATAAAGAGATATGAGATAGAGAGATATGAGATAGAGAGATACGAGATAGAGAGATACGAGATAGAGAGATACGAGATAGAGAGATACGAGATAGAGAGATACGAGATAGAGAGATACGAGATAGAGAGATACGAGATAGAGAGATACGAGATAGAGAGATACGAGATAGAGAGATACGAGATAGAGAGATACGAGATAGAGAGATACGAGATAGAGAGATACGAGATAGAGAGATACGAGATAGAGAGATACGAGATAGAGAGATACGAGATAGAGAGATACGAGATAGATAGAGAGATATGAGATAGATAGAGAGATATGAGATAGATAGAGAGATATGAGATAGATAGATAGATATGAGATAGATATGAGATCGATAGATATGAGATAGATAGATAGATAGATATGAGATGGATAGATAGATATGAGATAGATATGAGATAGATAGATAGATATGAGATGGATAGATAGATATGAGATAGATATGAGATAGATAGATAGGTATGAGATAGATATAAGATAGATAGATAGATATGTAAAGGTTAGCTGGTAACAGTTAACCTAATTTGTGGGAGGGGTCTGGGCGTTACTTAAGCAGGGACCCCGAGGCTTGGGTCTCTGCTACAGCACCGCAGTGTTTCCGGTTCCGGTCCCTGGCCCAATTCCAGTTCACATCCTAACTTCAGGAAATCAGGTAAGGGCTCCGTCCTTCCGAGCCCCCTATCAATTACTATTGTTTTTTGAACTTACGTGTTCGGGGCTCGGTAGCCCACGTTGCTGCTCGTTACACGGCCATACTTTACCCCGAGCATGAGCACTCGGGACGCTATATGGCTGACGGCGGCCGCACACATACATACACGACGCCGGGCGTCTCACCGGTTGCAGCCGGGGGTGGGATGGGGACGCGGCACCGGGGTGTCATGACCTCGCTATGCCACTTCCAGGATGCACTGTGCAGTTGCGTTTTGGAGGGGGGGGGGGGGGGGAGGGGAGTTTCTTTTCGGCATGGGCGCTCGGTGTGCAGGGCATGGGGGGGGCGGCATCGTGCACGTGGTGTGGTGTGGTTACGTCGCGTGCGCGGCTCCGGGCCTCGCATGTCGGGGGCATCGCTCTGTCCGGGTCTGGATGTTTCCTCCCTCATTCGCGGCCGTGCTCGCCGCTGTTCACACCTTCCAGTCCCTGCTACACGAGCATTTGTCGCGCTGACTGTACGGAAAAAAAAAGGGGGGGCGGCCATGTTCGCGTCCGTGCGCATGGTGATGTCTACATCACGTGCACGGAGCAGTGCGGGACACTCATGGTGGCCTCAGGGACGCGTCAAGTGTGCTTTATCCTCAGCTCAAGCCAGTTTTATCAGTTATCACATAACAATACATACAGTTTGTCTTGGGTAGCATCCTTGTGCTTTGGCCATATCTTTGGTGAGAAAAATGTAAAACACACATTTAATTACAAGCACGGAAGAATCTTATGGCTGCTGTATCCCAGGGTTAGGGGGCGGAGCAGAGGAGACACTGGGGGGGGGGGGGCAGTCTCGTAGAAGGGGGGGGGGGGTCAGATTCAAACTGGCTTTGGGCTCCACGCACATGGACATGTAATATCACCGGGTCCTGCTCAGGTTCTGGCAGGAACATGGAGGGGGTGGGGGGATCGGCACTGGCATGGATCAAGATGTATGGGGTCACTTTCACACAGCATTGTCATAGCAGCAGCATACGTCTTTGATATTGCCGTGGTATTACACTCAGCTTATCTTTATTTCAGATTTTCCCGATCGGTATCTTGTGTCACGAGGGACTCAATTCTCACTTTTCAGCTGCATTTAGGGTTACTCGAGTATGTATTCATGGTTATCTTAGGAGCTTATCACCTGAGGTTTCATGGTGGATAGGTCATTATAGGTTCTCATATTTCTGTCACTTATAGGTCTCGTTTTCCTGTCTCCGCTCTCTACCCAAGAGGTCCTTTCTGGCTTCGGGGTTGCAAGGTAGCATTCTGATTATTAACTTGTTTTACTTGACGGAGTTGGTACAACAGTTCTTTTTTGAGCATTATTTTTCCTTCCTTAGTGTGTCAAGTGTGAATCGTAAGTATCATGGCTGACAGGCCTGTATTTAGTTGATAGTCTTATGCACTCTTTCTTAGGTCTTTTTGAGGTGGATTGCCGGGCCAATCCTCGAGTCCTCTTTCTATTATCTTTCGGGTGCGGTCAAGTAGGAGGGGTAGGCTCACTACACCAGTAGAGGTGGATTGCCCTCGTCAATCCTCGCGCCTTGTATTCTGGTTTATGCATATTTATATTTATAGCTCACCTGTCTTGTCTGTATGCACTTCTAGAGGCAGATTGAATTTCAATCCACGCGCCTCACGTCTGTCTTCTGTCGTGTCGCAGCGGGATCCTAGGGTACTAGGTTAATTCCTGATAGCACTTCATTGTTTTCTAGGGGATGTCTTGCGTCTCTAAGAGCATGGAAGGGGCAGCGGCTCCCTCTTCACCCGCTAGATCATCAGCCGCGGGAAGTACGATGTCGCTCAGAGCTTGGACCATCCCAAAAATCACGGCTGAACTCCGTCGTCGGGGGATCCCTTTCCCTGCCACGGCGAGGAAAGCCGAACTGTTTAAGATTTTGCATTCCCAGGGGACCCCGGATCCACAAGGGCACTCAAGCCGTGACTCCCCATCCCTAGTTCAGATTCACACAATCTTAAACACTCTATCCACCTCCATGCAGGAGATGCAGGATAGAATGGTTGCACTGGAGGCTCGCGGTTCTGTCTCCACATCGGCAATTCCGTCGGCATCCTCTGCACTTGCCACACCAGTGGCATCGGTTACGGCGACTGGTGCCGCAGGCTCCATCCCTAATCCTACACCAGCTACTTCTGCCACGCCGGTAATTTCTACGACCGCCCCAGCCTTATCTGGCTCAGGGAACGTTGCTGCTTTTACCGAACAAACCTCAGGGTTAGCCTCCTCAGGTACGTCATCACCATCTGTCAGTCTCATTCCAGCGCATTTTATACCCGAAGCCATCAGGAGAGACATGCTTGAGGGGAAAGATGTCAACTTGGCTTCTCTCCTGGTGGCTTCGCAAGATGTTCTGGACAACAGGACTTTTGCATGTCGCGAGGTTTCAGTCACTGTTAGGGCTAGAGACCCTAGGCTTAGCAGGAAACTCAATATCCCGGAGTTCGTTCTGGCATTTGGGCTCTTTAGGGATGTGATTTGCGCAGTCAGCCCCAACAGGCGCATAGAACTGGACCAGTATCTTCACAAACTGGTAGACCTGGGATACAAGTACGGAGGTTTTTCATTCTACGATTACCATCGTTCCTTTTCCGCAAAGGCTGCCGCCACTTTGTTCCAGTTCCAGCAGGCCACTAATTGGGCTGTCCTTGACACAGTTATTCTGTCGGCATTTTGCTGGACTTAGGGCACCACTTTGCGCTGTCTGCCAGTCATCTACCCACGCCACCAACTGGTGCCCTAACACTCAAGCCACCACTTCTGCGGCCGAGGGCAGCTCGGTTACCAAGCCTCAACCAGGTCCGTCTGTAGACAAGCTTGGTAGACCTGTGCATTTTATGGGAAACGCCCAAATTTGCAACAACTTTAATTATTCATCTTGCAGATTCAGCCAATGCCGCTTGCTGCATGTGTGCAGTTTGTGCCACAGAGCACACCCCAAGACTCAGTGCCCTAAAAAAGCTGGGTCAGAGGAATGACTAGGCGGGGTCAACACCCAGGTTCTTAGGGCTTATCTACAGGGCCATCCTGATCCGGTTTTGGTAGAATTTCTCTACAGGGGTTTCAATGAGGGTTTTCAGACCGGGCTAGTCAGTCTCCCGGAAGGAACTTTTGAGTGTCAGAATCTACAATCAGCAGCCAGGAACACGGAAGTAGTGGAAGAGCTTTTAAGGAATGAAATTGCTAAAGGTTTCATAATTGGCCCTTTCCAAAGGGCCCCCTTTAACCAGTGGAGGGTCAGCCCCATCGGAGTGGCGTGCGGCAAGTTCTCCAATAAATTCCGTCTCATATACGACTTGTCCGCTCCCCATTCTTCATGCACTCCCAGCATTAACTCCTTGATTCCCTCTGAGGAATTTGCAATGAAATACACGTCTGTGGATGTAGCCATCCAGCGGATTCTGAATCTTGGCCGTGGTACCGATGCCTTCAAGTTATTGCCGATTCACCCTGAGTTATGGCAGTGGCACGGTATCAAATGGGGGGGCTGTATTATTTCGCCACTCGCCTTACCTTTGGTGCCAAGAGCAGCCCCCGGCTGTTTGATACCTTTGCCTCGGCTTTGGAATGGGCTTTGATAAACCATTGGTCCTGTGCCAACGTTCTACATGATGATTTTCTACTGTTAGAAAGTCCGGGAGGGGTACCTAAAGATTTACAGACCTTGTTGTCAGTCTTTTCCTGCCTTAACATCCCAGTAGCAGAGAGGAAACTAGAGGGCCCCGCTACTTCTCTCACGTTTTTGGGAGTAATTCTAGACTCGGTGGACATGGTGGCCAGGTTACCCAGTGAGAAGTTAGGGCGCATCCGGGAGGTGATACACGGCATGACTCGCTCCCCGGCAACAGACAGACATCAGCTCCTGAGCCTCCTGGGCATGCTGAACTTTGCCATGAGGATTGTTCCTCAGGGCAGGTCCTTTGTTTCCAGGTTGCTTGCCCTGCTGCCTTCAGCTCCCGAGATGGATTCCTTAGTAAAAATTCCTTAGTAAAAATTCTTACTCAAATATCCTACCACCTCCCCTTTTGATATTAAATACTTATTAGCGTTTGTATCATTTTGCCACTCCTCCCTCAAATTATCTCATAGCTCCATCAGACTATACCTAGCCGGAATACAACACCATCGTTCTCTCAGTTTCCCTGGTCTTCCATCCATCCTTGGCTCACACCCGATCAAAGCCGCATTGAAGGGTATCGAGAAAGCGCAGGGACCAAAGCCACCTTCCAGGGTCCCGGTATCCGCTGCCAAATTCCAGGTTTTCAGTTCTATCCTGGATGGTGCTCCTTTCGGTCACTCCGCTAGCTTGGTCATCAAGGCGGCTATTTATTTGGCCTTCTATGGATTCCTTAGACCAGGCGAATTCACCAAAACATCATACAACTCCAATGCACTCCAAGTTAAACACTTATCACCTGCCGGGTCAGGCTTCAAGCTGGCACTAGGTCACACAAAAACGCAACAATTAAAACAGGTTGAAATCAGCTACTATCCGACTCACAACCAGTGGTGTCCAGTTAATGTTCTCCAGCAACTGTTAAAACTACTAGCCAATAAATCTCCGGATTGTCCTTTGCTCCCCTTCCCAGTCTCCCCATTGACTACTAAGGACTTCGTGAGGCATATACGCATTTTAGCTCGCCACACAGGTATGGATCCAGCCACTGTGTCGGGTCATTCTTTCCGGATCGGGGCAGCATCTTCAGCCTCAAAGCACGCCATACCTTCACACATCATTAAGAAGCTAGGTCGGTGGAGCTCTCCCTGCTTCCAGAGGTACATTCCTGATCCACAAGTAGAGATGGCTAGAGCCTTTAGCCAATTGGCCAATGTTTGAAGAATTGCTTAAATAAATTTATTTTTCTCTACTATCTGGTTTTTGCGCTCTTCTTTCAGGCTACCTTTACGGCCTCCTGGGCACACCTCAGGCCTAGTTAGTTGTTAATTACTGTTACTCTTGTAGGTTGGGATATTCTTTATTCAGTAGGATATGGTATTCTCATCTCACATCCCCACATGTTAACCTGACCACAAGAGATAATTAGACAGATATGAGGTATAGGTTTGAAACAGATATAAGTATGAACATATCTGTTTCAACCGTATGCACATCCGTAAGACGCACACACAGTTAAAGGGGTTCTCCATCATAAGGTGATTTTAGTATGTACCTCCCAGACAGTAATGGACATGCTTAGGAAGGATCTGCGCTTGTCTTGGGGCTAAATGGCTATGTTGTGAGATTACCATAACACTGTGGCTAGCTTTTTGTGAACTGGTATTTCCTGTTTGACTTTTCTTTTTACTACAAATCCCACAATTCCATTTTCCTCCCTCCCACACATCAGCCATTGAAACATAAATGAGGTGCATCCATTCAAACGACCTGTGGTTTTCAATCAGGGTGCCTATAGCTGTTGCATTAGTTGCAGATTGATCTCTCTCCCACCAAGCGATCGCTCCACCCAGCTCTGTTTTTCCTATCCCGGATAACCCCTTTTTAGCCTGCACCCTGCAACAGTCCAGGAGGGGGCTCCAGACTTCTGTGTCCCAGAAAAGGCATGTTATAATGTTACTTTACCATGCGGCCTGTACCAGGGCGCAAAAGGAAGAATACCCTGCTGCTCAGTGTTGGTGAAGGGGGCACTTATCTACAAACTGGTAGCAATAACCTACTGTGGGAAAATGTGTAGCTACTAAAGGGCACATCTATTTTCTGGGGGAAAAGAGGGCTGTCTACCAACTGGGTTGACGACATCTACCCACTTTGTCCCACTTTCCACCCCATCTTAATTTGCCGCCATCCCAGTTTCTTATGTAGATAGAGAAATTGACATCTGCTCTAACCTCACACAAATACAACACAAGCTTCCTGGAAACAGCGCCACTCTCGTTCCGCAGGCCAAATTCTGTATTGCAGCTCAAACTGAACGGGGCTGAACTGCGATACCAGACACGGCCCAAGGGACAGCGGTGACGCCGTTACTAGAAGAAAGCGGCCATGTTGTCCTATTCTCATACAAACTCTGCAATGTCCCTACCCGACCCCCGTAGAGACGAACACGTTAAATTCCGAGAATTTCATCGCTTTCATTGCCCAGAACTCATATGAAGATTCTATTAAGTAATAAAAAAAAAAAAAAATGGGGTCTTAACCCTTTAGACGGATCGCCATTACACAGGAAGTAATGACCTTAATAGAGATAATTAAATCAGCAGAGTGGAGGGCGACGCTCTGCGGCTCTCTCCTGGCTGTCGTGTGCATGTGTCGCCCTTACGGAGCGCGCCATTTCTTGGGACGGCTCAAGAATTAATTAGTTCTGGATTAAGTTGGCGGGCCATGCGTGAAATTAGAAGGAAAAAAAAAAAAAGGAGAAGAAGCGCTCGAGTCACCTGAGACACGAATCTGACGAGCGGCTGGTGTACAATGGCAGACAAAATGCAGGGAGCTGCACGATGCCCGCTGCACCCTGGCATCTACTATTACACCCGGCCTCAGTATAAGAGCAGAGGGATTAATAGGACTGCATGGGGAAAGAGATACAACCCCCAGCATTAACATATCCAACCAGGGTGCCTCCAGCTGTTGCAAAACTACAACACCCAGCATGCCCGGACAGCCAACGGCTGTCCGGGCATGCTGGGAGTTGTAGTTTTGCAACAGCTGGAGGCACCCTGGTTGGGAAGCACTGCTACAAGCAATGAACAGGGGGAGTTGACTCTAGCTCAGGAAGGGGCGTGTACAAAGCATCGAGCCCGCCCTCACTCACCATGCATTCGCTTCCTCCCCGAGTCTGCTGTGCTGTGCTGGGTATGGTGCGAGTTTTAGTTTTGAATCGGCTTGAGGAACACAAACTATGGCATGTGGAATAAAATTGGTCTTGTATCAATCAAAAAAAAAGACCAGTTTTATCCTATACATTTTTATTTATTTATTTTATACGTTTTTTTTCTTCTTTTTTATATGTTTGTATACGATTGCATACATTTTAAACATAAACTATGTTAAATGGGCGCTGTCAGAATCAAATGACTTTTTATATATTGTACATCTTGGCAAAACATTTTCTAATATACTTCAATAAGAAATTATTATTTCCATTTTATAGAAATCATTGCTTAAAAAAAAAAAATAAATAAATAAACAAATAAATAAAATAAAAGACCACTAGGGGTCCTCATAACATCCAGAACATAATCCTGTCCGGCTGCAGTGTCATCTTTGTCCCAGCTGAAACACAGGCAGGGACAAAGTCAAGTAAGTGTGGGCGGAACTAGCACTCCTCTGTGATCACTCCTGTCCTATCAGGATGCAGCATGAAAACAGAGAGGAGGGGGATACAGAGCAGTCTGTAGTAATTGGATGAAGAGACCCAGTACTGCACAGCAGACTCAGGGAGGAAGTTAATTCATGGTGGGTGAGGGCGGGCTCAGTGCTTGCCTCGGACATGCACTTTCCTATAAGAGGTTGACAAGAATGAGGAAAACATGGCCGCTTTCTTTTGAAAACTCTCCCATTCCTGTTCACTGCTTGTAGCAGTGTTTCCCAACCAGTGTGCCTCCAGCTGTTGCAAAACTGCAACTCACAGCATGCCCGGACAGCCGTTGGCTGTCCGGGCATGCTGTGAGTTGTAGTTTTGCAACAGCTGGAGGCACACTCGTTGAGAAACACTGCATATACATCCTATTGTGTCCACATATCTTCCCGGATCAGGATGAACATTACTACTAGACCCAGCAATGTAATTACAATGCGTCCCGCGTATCCTGATTTACGCCGGGCAGATCGCCATTACGCCGATCCCCTCGGATTGACTTTCGCCGGGTTTAATCTCGGTGCCTAAAATCTGCCAAAGCAAAAAGATATGCATAAAAAATGACCACAAGAAGAAATACATTCAGTGTGGCACAAAGCTCCTGGATAGAAATCACTCACGTCGACAAGATGGATGGCGTGTCTACTTAGACGTTTATCCGGCATCGAGGACGCAAGCGCGGGCTAAAAAATTAATTTATATTTATATTATATATATATATATATATATACACACACACATACACACATATATATATATATATATATACACATACACATATATTGTTCATATCGTGCGCAGTCACGATCAATAGCCCTACAGCGTCAATTGTTTTATTCCAGAATGGCTTTATCAATGCGTTTTATTACTGTAACTGAGTCATGTGATCATCAGTCTGATCCACAGTGTGTCAAAGGAAGTGGTCAGTCCTGGGTCAACTGACTTCCTGTGAGCTACAGGATGACATCATCACCTATCAGACCCCTCCCCACCAAGCTTTATCTGTATACTGCTGCGGCTATCTCTATGGGATCAGGATATATATTAGTTATACACCTCCTCTCCAGCTCTATCTGTATACTGCTGCTATCTCTATGGGATCAGGATATATATTAGTTATACACCTCCTCTCCAGCTCTATCTGTATACTGCTGCTGTTATCTCTATGGGATCAGGATATATATTAGATATACACCTCCTCTCCAGCTCTCTCTCTATGGGATCAGGATATATATTAGTTATACACCTCCTCTCCAGCTCTATCTGTATACTGCTGCTATCTCTATGGGATCAGGATATATATTAGATATACACCTCCTCTCCAGCTCTATCTGTATACTGCTGCGGCTATCTCTATGGGATCAGGATATATATTAGATATACACCTCCTCTCCAGCTCTATCTGTATACTGCTGCTATCTCTATGGAATTAGGATATATAGTATTTATACTCCTCCCCTCCAGCTTTATCTGTATACTGCTGCGATCTCTAAGGGATCAGGGTATATAGTAGTTATACAACTATCCTCCAGCTCTATCTGTATACTGCTGCTGTTTTCTCTATAGGATCAGGCTATATAGTAGTTATATACCTCCCCTCCAGCTCTATCTCTATGGGATCAGGATATATAGTAATTATACACCTCTCCTCCAGCTCTATCTGTATACTGCTGCTATCTCTATGGGATCAGGATATATATTAGATATACACCTCCTCTCCAGCTCTATCTGTATGCTGCTGCTCTCTCTATGGAATTAGGATATATAGTAGTTATACTCCTCCCCTCCAGCTCTATTTGTATACTGCTGCGATCTCTAAGGGATCAGGGTATATAGTAGTTATACAACTATCCTCCAGCTCTATCAGTATACTGCTGCTGTTTTCTCTATAGGATCAGGCTATATAGTAGTTATATACCTCCCCTCCAGCTCTATCTCTATGGGATCAGGATATATAGTAATTATACACCTCTCCTCCAGCTCTATCTGTATACTGCTGCTATCTCTATGGGATCAGTATATATAGTACTGTAGTTCTACACGGCTCCTCCTGCTAATAGGTCGAATCCCTTTCTCCTTATGGCAATATTTCTCTAAAAAAACACAATTTGAATTAGACAACACATCAGGACTGCACAGTGTGAACTGACCGTAACACACTTCTGAGTCTTACCCATTAATCTGGGTGACCTACAGCACCAACCGTCTGATTAGACGACTAGGTGCAGTGATCAAACGTCACACCCTCAGCCAGAGGATTCATGGGAAATATAAGCCGCATTACAGAACCACTTCAGTGATAAGTTTACTTTCAAAATGGAGCCAATCCCATGCCTGCTTTACCAGCTAAAACAGGTAAGCACAAGGCACACAAGAATCTCTACACCAGTGTTTCTCAACCAGGGTGCCTCCAGATGTTGCAAAACTACAACTCCCAGCATGCCTGGACAGCCAAAGGCTGTCCAGGCATGCTGGGAGTTGTAGTTTTGCAACACCTAGAGGCACCCTGGTTGGGAAACACTGGTGTAAGATCTTGAGGATTTTTCATGAATGAAACACAAGTAGAACATGAGATCTGGCAGCGGCCTCCTATCTGATCCGATCTCCGCGCCAGGGATGAGCATACTCAATTTACCTTGTAACCATCTATCATTACAGCGCGGAAACTAATTGCTTCCATTTTGCAAGCTGTTAGGATCAGCGTGTCAGCCAGATGCAGATCAATGATGACCCCCATCCCTCCCCCCACCGCGCTCCTATACGGGGAGCAGCCAATAATGCCTGTGCGCTTTAATGGCGTCCAATAATTTATTACCACCTGCTAGAGAGACAACCTTGAGATACGGGGGGTGTCCTTGGATTTTACTGGCATCTGCCCGAGAAGGGGCATGACCCTTTAATTAAGACTTTTTAAAGCGACAGCATCATTTATTACAACTACTACCACCACCATCATCTTCATACTATCCAAATCGCTGAGAGTCATTTTTTTGTATTTTTTTTTTTTTGAGCAACTTTCATAATTTTTGGTAAAAAAAATAAAAATTAAAATAAATAAAATACTTTCGCTGTAAATGGGGGACCCACATATAGACACCTGGATGAACCATTCGTGTGTACAGCACGTGTTTAGATTCAAAAGGTAAACCAAGGGAATCTCCATTCACTGACAGCAAGCAGGGAGAATGAAGCATTATACATCTACCACTAGAGAACTTTGCACTACCTAAGGCCGCTTTCAGACAACCGTAACACATTTTTGCATCCATATTATACGGGGCCTAAATATGGCAATAACATGCCGTTTCCCAGTGGGAATTTTATTTGGGGTGGTGTAAATAAGATCAGCCCTAGGTATGGCGGTAACAAGCCCTGTGTCCCAGTGGTGGGCATTTTATTTGGGGTGGTGATAATAAGATCAGCCCTAGGTATGGCAATAATCTGGGGGAGTAGGGTATGAGGAGTGTAGCTGTGCGGTTACTAAAGAGTGTCTGATTAACCATTTCTATTCATGACGCCAGGGTGAGGGCTCCTCTGTAATGCTTGTCCTACCGCCACCCTTCCCAAAAGCGATAGGGAGGTAGAGAATGATTGAATGCCCACAGCCGGAGAGTTTGCTGAAAACAGTTGGAACTTTTACTGAAGATTTTATGCAAGCTTCATAACCGGAACAGTCTCTATACAGGCAAAGTCTCTTAGAGATTGACAGTGGTTGGAACCTTAAAGGGGACCTCTCATCAAATAAACTTTTGATATATTTTAGATTAATGAATGTTGAATAACTTTCCAATAGCATGTTAATGAAAAATATGCTTCTTTCTATTGTATTTTTCCTGATCAGTCCTGGCAGCAAGCATTTCTGACTCATGCTGGAGTCCTAAACACTCAGAGCTGCCAGCCTGCTTTGTTCACAGCCAAACAGGCTGTGAGCACAGCAGGCTGGCAGCTCTGAGTGTTCTCCTTTGTGAACAAAGCAGACTGGCAGCTCGTAGTGTTTAGGACTCCAGCATGAGTCTGAAATGCTTGCTGCCAGGACTGGTAGGGAGACCCCTAGTGGTCATTTCTTCAAAGTGTAAAATTTAATAGAAAGAAGCATATTTTTTAATAACATGCAATTGTGAAGTTATTCTGCATACATTAATCTATAATATATCAAACGTTTTTTTTGATGAGAGGTACCCTTTAAGCAATTTTGAGTCCATAGACTGATATGCGCTGTTCCACTGGATTTAGGGGTTTTAGTTGCGGTCCAGTAGTCACGCTAGCTTTAGCGGGGATTAGTTTAGAATTCACGGTTTAGTTTAGGCCGAGGCCGGTAGGTTTTCCGGTCCTGGCGTGTCTTTGAAAGTTGCGCAGATCCATCCTGCTAGTCCGGCATCCACGAGAGCAGCAGCCCAAGATAGCGATAATTGGCTACAGTTCCCTTATATGGGCAGGGGCTGGACTAGTGCTAATTGGCCCAATACTTCTGTCAATCACCTTTACATAGAGTTATGGGTAAACATGTGACCCAAGGTCCTCCAACATATCATAGAGGAATTAACATGGTCACATGACCGAAGGTCCTGCGACGCTAACAAGCTAAGTATACTATACATTATATTAAATATACATTAAATATATACATATAAACATTATAGAATTAGAGTAGAGGAGGCGACTAGGGGCTGTCCCACTTGGGGAACCCTACCTGAACGTAGTAACTCTGACTTTGGGGACCACCATACTAGGTACGGTATGCAAGACGGTACCTGGACACCACAATAACATGCCCTGTGTCCAAATGGGCATTCCATTTGGGGTGGTGATAATAAGATCAGCCCTAGATATGGCGATAAAATGGCCTGTGTCCCAGTGGGCATTCCATTTGGGGTGGTGTAAATAAGATCCCATATGCAACTACTGTAGGTGCTAAAACTTTGAAACGTATCCCCTATGTACTGGGTTAAGTGTCTGATTGCGAGGGTCTGACCCCTGGGACCCCTAAACAGATTAGTAAATGACTTCTATTAAAAAATCCAGTACTTATTAGCTGCTGAATACAACAGAGGAAATTCCTTTATTTTTGGAACACAGAGCTCTCTCCTGACATCATGACCACAGTGCTCTCTGCTGACATCTCTGTCCATTTTAGGAACTGTCCAGAGCATCATATGTTTTCTATGGGGATTTTCTCCTCCTCTGGACAGTTCTTAAAATGGACAGAGATGTCAGCAGATAGCACTGTGCTCGTGATGTCAGCAGAGAGCACTGTGTTCCAAAAAGAAAAGAATTTCCTCTGTAATATTCAGCAGCTAATAAGTACTGGAGGGATTAAGATTTTTTTAATAGAAGTAATTTACACATCTGTGAATTCGGGTAGAAAAACAGACATGGTGCACATCTACAATCTAGTATAATAATCTGACTGCTTCTCAGCATAATATCAAAAACTAACAGGTTGTTAGTATACATTTTTGATCAAAAAGTACAAGCCCACTCGCCACGTCAAGGCCACCTATCCAGAGTGGGTCCCTAACGTCCCTAGCATAAAATGGCGCAGCACCGGGCGGCGACCACCACCGCCGCGACACCAATGCCCACAGGGGGAACGACCCACCGGCAGAGCGGCCCCAATGCCACTCAAACCAGTCTAAGGGCCGCACTCCCCCCGCAGACACGGCGCCACGGCAGCAACGGACACCGCACAGCACCACACCAGTGTGAACAAGGTGTAACAGCTCACTTACCATGCTCTCCCAGTCAGACTGGGAGGCTGCTAGGAAAGAAATGGCCCATGTGTAGCTAACTACTACTTATATAGGGTTAGGCTGAGGGGGTGGGGAAGAGTGCAAACAACATGTTCAAACAAAAAAAAGAGGGGATAGAAATCACAGTGTGAATTCGGGTAGAAAAACAGACATGGTGCACATCTACAATCTGTGCGGCTCTTAGACTGGTTTGAGTGGCATTGGGGCTGCTCTGCCAGTGGGTTGTTCCCCCCTGTGGGCATTGGCGTCGCGGCGGTGGTGGTCTCCGCCCGGTGCTGCGCCATTTTATGCTAGGGACGTTAGGGACCCACTCTAAATAGGTGGCCTTGACGTGGCGAGTGGGCTTGTACTTTTTGATCAAAAATGTATAATAACAACCTGTTAGTTTTTGATATTATGCTGAGAAGCAGTCAGATCATTATACAAGATTGTAGATGTGCACCATGTCTGTTTTTCTACCCGAATTCACACTGTGATTTCTATCCCCTCCTTTTTCTTTGTTTTAACATGTGCTGCACTCTTCCCCACCCCCCAGCCTAACCCTATATAAGTAGTAGTTAGCTACACATGGGTCATTTCTTTCCTAGCAGCCTCCCAGTCTGACTGGGAGAGCATGGTAAGTGAGCTGTTACACCTTGTTCACACTGGTGTGATGCCGTGCGGTGTCCATTGCTGCCGTGGCGCTGTGTCTGCGGGGGGGTGCAGCCCTTAGACTGGTTTGAGTGGCATTGGGGCTGCTCTGCCAGTGGGTTGTTCCCCCCCTGTGGGCATTGGCGTCGCGGCGGTGGTGGTCTCCGCCCGGTGCTGCGCCATTTTATGCTAGGGACGTTAGGGACCCACTCTGAATAGGTGGCCTTGACGTGGCGAGTGGGCTTGTACTTTTTGATCAAAAATGTATAATAACAACCTGTTAGTTTTTGATATTATGCTGAGAAGCAATCAGATCATTATACAAGATTGTAGATGTGCGACCATGTCTGTTTCTTCTACCCGAATTCATAATTTACACATCTGTTTAACTTTCTGGCATCAGTTGATAAAAAAAAATATATATATATATGTTTTCCATCGGAGTACCCCTTTAAGAAGAGTGGGCGTCGCCAACCAGAAGCAAACAGTTTTACTATTAGAATTGATGTCCCCTTGGGGGGGGGGGTCCACATCTAGCAGATTTATTGCGGTAATTTCTAAAACGGTTCTATTGCTCTAAAGCATCCCCATTCGGATCAATAGAACCAATTGACAGTCGCTTGAATTTCTTTAACAAATCTGTCACATGTTAACTCACCCGAACAGTCCCTAAAATGGTGTCGATCCTAAGATTACAACTAATCAAGTATTTGATCAGTGAGGGGAGGGGGCTTAGACCACGGAGACCCCCATTAATCACAAGAATGGAGGTCACTTGTCCTCCGAGTACATGCATGACGGCATCTCTTTTCATTGGCTATAGGACATCCCCAAAAAATAGCCAAGATACAGTGGTCCCTCAAGTTACAATTGGTTCCAGGACGACCATTGTATGTTGGGACCATAACTCTATGGAAACCTGGTAATTGGTTTTGAAGACACCAAAATGTCATCCAAAAATAGGAAAAAGTGAGGATTAAAGAAAAATAAGTAGATAAGTAATACAGATAAAGCAAATCCTTACATATAAAAGTAAGAAAGATCTGCTGGGAGCTGTAATCACTGTCTAAGTCAGTGTTTCCCAAGCAGGGAGCCTCCAGCTGTTGCAAAACTACAACTCCCAGCATGCCCGGACAGCCAAAGGCTGTTCAGGCATGCTGGGAGTTGTAGTTTTGCAACAGCTGGGGTCACCCTGCTTGGGAAACACTGGTCTAAGTAGAGGAAAGGAGCTTCTTCAGGGTCCTGTACAGAACACAGTGTCCTAAAAAAGTAACATGGAGCCGCCCTCACCTGGTGTCCAAAGGAGCAGCTAACCCTGGTACAGGTAAAGTGTACAGAACATGTAATACCTCCCTGTACTGTAGGGGGCACTACCAAACACCAGTCAGTGCATGCACTTCAGTAATACAAGTAAAGAGTAGTACAGAACATGTGATACCTCCCTGTACTGTAGGGGGCTCTACCAGACACCAGTCAGTGCATACGCTTCAGTAATACAGGTAAAGGAGTATACAGAACATGTAATAACTCCATGTACTGTAGGGGGCGCTACCAGACACCAGTCAGTGCATACACTTCAGTAATACAGGTACAGAGTAGTACAGAACATGTAATACCTCCCTGCACTGTAGGGGGCGCTACCAGACACCAGTCAGTGCATACACTTCAGTAATACAGGTAAAGAGTACAGAACATGTAATACCTCCCTGCACTGTAGGGGGCGCTACCAGACACCAGTCAGTGCATACACTTCAGTAATACAGGTAAAGGAATATACAGAACATGTAATACCTCCCTGTACTGTAGGGGGCGCTACCAGACACCAGTCAGTGCACTATGCTGCTGGATAATGACTATGCCTAGGGCTATGTTGAATTTATTGTACAAATATTAGAACCTAAGAACGAAAGCAAGTAGAACCAGTCGGCATCTCACAGAAGATATGAGATGTTCGCTTTATAATATACTTAGTTTCTGTGGTGGAAAGTCTGTGATAATAAATAGCTGTACTACGTGAGACTTTTCATATATTTATATATATATATATATATATATATATATATATATATATATATATATATATATAAAATATATGAAAAGTCTCACGTAGTACAGCTATTTATTATCACAGACTTCCCACCACAGAAAGTATACTGATCTGAGGAAGGGAGGGATTCTCCCGAAACGCGTAATCCAGTCCATTTTTTTTCTAATAAAATGTCCTGCTGAGGCCTTTCTCACTATCTACGGTATCTCATCTTTCCTACAAGAGTCAGCAGCGCCTACTTTAAGGTTTTTTTTCCTGCCTTGCTTCCACTACTTACCTCCAGGACGACTCTTGTCTTCTTCTTCAACCCTTTCGTATAGCAGCGGCTCGCACCATTGGTACCCTGATTTTATCATGGGTTATATGCGCATTTACAATCATTCTAAGGTGAGCGGCCGTCTATAAGCTCTACAGGATTGCCCCCCACTCACCACCCATTGCTTTAGGGTAATACACGAGGCGCTGCCCGTTGGTCCTTTCTTTTTCTATTTCTATAGATTCTGAGACTTATGAGACTTTTCTTGTCTAATGTGCTGTGTAGAATAGACAATAATGTCCATTTGCAAGTTTTACTAAACACTGTGCGACCTTTGGTAAATTGCACGAACAATAGACCCATGCTCAGAGACTTTTCTCATCTAAAGTACTGCGGAGAATACTTTACATGTGCAGGGTTAGCTGCTCCTTTGGACACCAGGTGAGGGTGTCTCCACGTTACTTTTTTAGGACACTGTGATAGAGATTTACTATCACAGTGTCCAAAAAAAGTAACATGGAGCCACCCTCACCTGTTGTCCAAAGGAGCAGCTAACCCTGCACAGGTAAAGAGTACAGAACATGTAATACCTCCCTGTACTGTAGGGGGTGCTACCAGACACCAGTCAGTGCATGCACTTCAGTAATACAAGTAAAGAGTAGAACAGAACATGTAATACCTCCCTGTACTGTAGGGGGTGCTACCAGACACCAGTCAGTGCATGCACTTCAGTAATACAAGTAAAGAGTAGTACAGAACATGTAATACCTCCCTGTACTGTAGGGGGCGCTACCAGACACCAGTCAGTGCATGCACTTCAGTAATACAAGTAAAGAGTAGTACAGAACATGTAATACCTCCCTGTACTGTAGGGGGCGCTACCAGACACCAGTCAGTGCATACACTTCAGTAATACAGGTACAGAGTAGTACAGAACATGTTATACCACCCTGTACTGTAGGGGGCGCTACCAGACACCAGTCAGTGCATACACTTCAGAATACAGGTAATGAGTAGTACAGAACATGTAATACCTCCCTGTACTGTAGGGGGCGCTACCAGACACCAGTCAGTGCATACACTTCAGTAATACAGGTAAAGAGTAGTACAGAACATGTAATACCTCCCTGTACTGTAGGGGGCGCTACCAGACACCAGTCAGTGCATACACTTCAGTAATACAGGTAAAGAGTACAGAACATGTAATACCTCCCTGTACTGTAGGGGGCGCTACCAGACACCAGTCAGCTCCTACACTTCAGTAATACAGGTAAAGAGTAGTACAGAACATGTAATGCCTCCCTGTACTGTAGGGGGCGCTACCAGACACCAGTCAGCTCCTACACTTCAGTAATACAGGGGTTTTACCAGTGAATGTCCATTCTGATTGGTCAGTTCTTCCAGCCACTGACAGGTATCACAGATCTGGACTGTCTGTACATTGCATGATGAGTCGGGTTTCGGTTACAATGTTTCAGAAAAGACTATTATATGGTGAAACTATTGTATGTTGAGGCCATTGTAAGTTGAGGGACCACTATTTTACTGGAATTCATAGGCTGCAACCTATATGGTCATCAATACAGACCCCACCCAACTTTTCCAGACCCCCGAATTACGAATTTGCCTGGTCATGCATGAAATTATTACTTAGACGGACAGATTAGAACCCTAGTAGGAGAACCTTGTAAAGGACAGAAGATGATGATAAAGAAGTGGTGTTCAAAATGTGAACCCTTCAATTATTGGAAAACTACAACTCCTAGCATGCCCGAACAGCCAACGGCTGTTCGGGCATGCTAGGAGTTGTAGTTTTCCAATAGCTGGAGGTTCACGATTCGGAGACAGAGGGCCTGGAGATCCCACACTGGAGTATGCAAATCCAGAACAAAGGCCTCATTCAGGTGAAGCTACAATACACAGGAAGGTGGCACCGGGACGAGCGGCGGCGCTGAACCATCCCATTGTGTACGCACAGGGTACGGCCTCGTCTATTTGTGTTTTTTCTGTCTTGTAGCGTACAGCGCTCCTACTATACAAGAGGAAGTGGTGAGAGAGCGAGGAGGGGGGTGAGGAGATACGCAACCTGATGGTGCAAAGATAAAGAGCAGTAACGCCTCGAGTTATTCTTAGCCCGGGCCTGATATAAAGATACTCGTCCATCATCCCTGGGGTACAATCCAGAAAAGAGATGGCAAGAAACCCAAACAACCTACAGATCAATGGTGGAGGACAGAGGGGAGGGGGGGAGGGTCTTAAATTTATGTTTGTCAAAGCAAATTGAAGATCCTGACCGAAATAAATTAGCTTCTTCTTAATCAATAGTATGGGAGTCCCTGGAGTAAATGGGGTCGTTAATCCTACAAAGTTCCCGCAGAATGAAGCGCATACATGCCTCTATGGATATAGAAGACGAAAAGGGCAAAACGGAGGGTAAGGGTGGATTCACACAGTATGATCGAGCAACATTTCCTGAGGGTTGAGTCTGGGGGCCACCATACACGTCGCCAATCCAGTCCTCAAAGAACACCAACATTTCGGGTTGGTTGAGTTCTACCATTGGAATAGAAAGGAAAGAATTCCAATCCTGGACCTTGGTGGGCCTTGAGGACTGGGTTGGGGACCTCCGCTAGATGGTCAGCTGGTCGTAACTGTAGCAGTGGGTACGGTCAACACTCTGCTCACAAAATCCCTCTGTTCTGCTCACTAATTCTGACATCCACTGCTCAGGAAGGGGTGTGTTTGAGGCAAGCCCTGAGCCCGCCCTAACTTATCATGCATTCGCATCCTCCCTGAGTCTGCTGTACTGGGCCTCTTCATCCAATCACTGCAGGCTGCTCTGTAACATCCTCCTCTCTGTTTTCAAGCCGGAGCCTGATAGGACAGGACAGAGTTCAGAGGAGTGCTAGTCCCGTCCTCACTACCTGGACTTTGTCCCAGCCTGTGCTTCAGCTGGGACAAAGACAATGCTGCAACTGGGGAGGATTATGTTCTGGATGGTATGGGGACCCCTAATGGTCTTTCATACACTGCTCAAAAATATAAAGGGAACACAAACAACGCAACATAACTCCAAGTCAATGACACTTCTGTGAAATCACACTGTCCACTCAGGGAGTAACACTGATTGACAATCAATTTCACATGCTGTTGTGCAAATGGAACAGACAACAGGTGGAAATTATAGGCAATTAGCAAGACACCCCCAATAAAGGAGTGGTTCTGCAGGTGGTGACCACAGACCACTTCTCAGTTCCTATGCTTCCTAGCTGATGTTTTGGTCACTTTTTAATGCTGGCAGTGCTTTCCCTCTAGTGGTAGCATGAGGCGGAGTCTACAACCCACACAAGTGGCTCAGGTAGTGCAGCTCATCCAGGATGGCACATCAATGCGAGCTTTGGCAAGAAGGTTAGCGGTGTATGTCAGCATAGTGTCCAGAGCATGGAGGCGCTACCAGG
The DNA here is from genome assembly GCF_029499605.1 of Hyla sarda. Classification (NCBI taxonomy): domain Eukaryota; kingdom Metazoa; phylum Chordata; class Amphibia; order Anura; family Hylidae; genus Hyla; species Hyla sarda. Next base: position 209,067,185 of record NC_079196.1, read on the forward strand.
AGACAGGCCAGTACATTAGATGTGGAGGAGGCCGTAGGAGGGCAACAACCCAGCAGCAGGACCGCTACCTCCACCTTTGTGCAAGGAGGAGCAGGAGGAACACTGCCAGAGCCCTGCAAAATGACCTCCAGCAGGCCACAAATGTGCATGTGTCCACTCAAACAGTCAGAAACAGACTCCATGAGGGTAGTATGAGGGCCCGATGTCCACAGGTGGGGGTTGAGCTTACAGCCCAACACCATGCAGGGCATTTGGCATTTGCCAGAGAACACCAAGATCAGCAAATTCGCCACTGGTGCCCTGTGCTCTTCACAGATGAAAGCAGGGTCACACTGAGCACATATGACAGACGTGACAGAGTCTGGAGACGTCGTGGAGAACATTCTGCTGCCTGCAAACATCCTCCAGCATGACCGGTTTGGTGGTGGGTCAGTAATGGTGTGGGGTGGAATCTCTATGGGGGGGCCACACACACTACTGAGCCTCATTGTGACTTGTTTTAAGGACATTACATAAAGTTGGATCTGTAGTGAGGTTTTCCACTGTGATTTTGAGTGTGACTCCATATCCAGACCTCCATGGGTTGATAAATTTGGTTCCTATTGATAATTTTTGTGCGATTTTTCTGTCAGCACATTCAACTATGTAAAGACGAAAGTATTTCATATGATTAGTTCATTCATTCAGATTTAGGTTGTGTTATCTTCGTGTTCCTAAGGATGTTCACTGTGAATCCTGTTTCTGCACAGAAATCCGCATGGCGTTGAGGACAAGTTGTTTTTTCTAATCTGCAGCATGTCATTTCTGGTGTGAATTTGTCGTGGGTTTTCACGCATAGGGTAAAATATACCCTCAAATCCCCATTTTCAAATGTAAAATGTCAGCAGCTACTGGAGTGAGCTGAAAGGGCTTGTTCACACCTGCAGATTGGGTTCAAATGATGGGAGCTGAGAAAAAAAAAAAGACTAACGGTCCGGATTTTCTTCTCCCCTCAACTCGTTGCGAAACAATGAATACCAGACGGAAACCAGATGGACCCTATCAAAGTCAATGGGACCTGTGGGCGTCTGTTGTGCAAAGGGCTGTCCGCATCTGTGATGGAGCTCCGATGTAGATTTAAAAGTTGGCTGAATGTCAAATTTTATGTATTGGATAACCCGTTGCCAATTCCCCTTGGAGGAACGTGGAATTATAGCTACTGGTTGAACAACTTGTTGACTAAGACTTTTTTTAATGCAATTTTCAGAGCTTGTAGATCATAGGCCCACTACTCACAGTGTTGGGCTTCTTTGGGGCCCAGCTCATTGATCCTAAATTTGCTAATTTACTTGGGATATTATTGTGTGCCAGACAACTATACACAACCAGACATAATACAAAGTGTCACGACTTAAAGGGGTTCTCCGCCCCTCGACATTTTATCCCCTATCCAAATAGTAGGGGATAAGATTTCTAATCGCGGGGGTCCTGCCACTGGGAACCTCCGCGATCTATCCTGCAGCACCCCCTGTCATCTGGTGCACGGTACGAGCTTCGCTCTATGCCTGATGACTGGCGATGCAGGGGGCGGGAGGATCATGATGTCACTGCCCCGCCCCCTTAATGCAAATCTATGGGAGGGGGCTTGGCATCCGTCATGCCCCCCCCCCCCCCCCCATAGATTTGCATTAAGGGGACGGGGCCGTGACATCAGGATCCTCCCGCCCCCTGCATCGCCAGTAATCAGGCATAGAGCGAAGCTCGTACCGTGCACCAGATGACAGGGGGTGCTGCAGGATAGATCGCGGAGGTTCCCAGCGGCAGGACCCCCGCGATTAGAAATCTTATCCCCTATCCTTCGGATAGGGGTAAGATGTCTAGGGGCGGAGTAACCCTTTAAAGGCCCAATCCTACAATAAGAACAGGTGCAGATTTAGCAGGGAATCCTGCATGTTTACACAGGGTTTCAAAGAATGGGAGCGTCAAAAAAAAAAAAAAAAATTTAAGTGAATCCATGCTACAATCCATCAAAATTCACATTTGAATTTGACAAAATGCATCAAAAAAAATCTATGTAGATTTCAGACATGGATTTCAGTCAAAGTGTAAAGTGTTCCAGCTACCATCCCAAAGAAGTTGTCATGTGGCTGCAAACTAAAGAAATGTTTTTTGAGTACTGCGAGTTTATTTGCAAAACTATTTTTGTGCTATGCACTACATTAAAGGGGTACTCCACCCCTAGACATCTTATCCCCTATCCAAAGGATAGGGGATAAGATGTCTGATCAAGGGGGTACCGCCAATGGGGACCCCCGCGATCTCCCTGCTGCACCCAGCAGTCGTTTAGAGTGTCGGGTCAGCGCCGGAGGGTTGTGACATCACGATTATGCCCCAATCGTGAAGTCACAGCCACCCCTCCCCCTCATTGCAAGTCACGCCCCCTCCCATAGACTTGCATTGAGGGGGCGTGGCCTTAATGTTACGCGCCTACACCCCGCATCGCCAGTCAGTCATCACCAGTTCGCTCCGTGCACCGCATGTCTGGGATGCCGCAGCAGAGATTGCTGGGGTCCCACTTCTGGGGACCCCCACGATCTCTGCTGCAGCACCCCAGACATCCTTTCAATGCGGGATAAGATGCCTAGGGGCGGAGTACCCCTTTAAGATGAATGGTGCCTTGGTCACGTGATGCTCCCTAAACCTATGTCTGTGGGAAGTGTCTCTAGTCTTGCCTTTTCTCCCAGGAGAAGGGGTAGACCAAACCACTAGCCTGGTTCTTGCCAGACTCACATTTCTCCCAGCTCTGCTCCTGCTAGGCATACCTGCACCAAAAAGTGTAGCGTGTAGAACCCAACCTGTAACAGTCCATACAGAGCGCGCAAAACTTCTGCACACAGGCAAAGTTTTCCTCTAAGACAATGCTTTACCATATTTAAAAGGCGAATTTAAGCTTCCCCCTTGAGAGAAGGAAGAAAGAACAGACTCAGACTTTGCCCTTGTGAAATGAATTTGGCTTTTATTTTGTTCTCAGACAAAGAGGGTTCTTAATACAGAAAGCAGAAGAGAAACAAAAAGCTGAAGCACTTTGCCGACACTTGACACAGCGTCTGAGCTCGAAGGCTCCGTAGGGATGCTCGCCAAACACTGCAACATGGAAAATAGAGGTTAAAAGGAAATAGAAATTTTGCATGTGAGCTGAGAAGGTGACATAGGCTCTGTACAATGAGGAAGAGGGTGCATGCCAACCCCCACGCCTAAAGGAACTAAGAGAAGACAACAAGATTTATAGGGGCCACTAGAGACAAAAAGGCCTACTAATATGGTCCGCAGCCTTAAAGAAGATGCATAGGTTTCCTTTTGTTTGCATTGTCAAGTTGCTCTTGAAATGTATAAATTAGTAATCAATATTTTCTTATCAGGGTATAGCCACACATGAGGCCATTATATGGCAGCCAGTAAAATTGTGTAGTCATTGGATGCTGCGTTTCAGCCGTATGTGGAGAGATTCTTTAGTGAGAAATTCTCTTCACCCTTAGACTGTTGGGGCACCACAACTCCTAAATCAAGTACATTATGTAATTGGGGAAGAATGGTCTTGGTATAGGAGGCCAATGGCTGAGCTTTAGAGATCATGTGTGCAAATGGGAAAACCATCACTGTAGTCTCCACAATCCGGGATTTATGGCCAGAAAGAAGCCTCTCCTCAGTAATAACACATGAAAGCACACAGCACACCATGTTTGGATTAAACCAGGCACTGCCCATCACCTGCCCAATACCATCCCTACAGTGATCATGGTGGGGGCAGCACCATGTCTGGATTAAACCAGGCACTGCCCATCACCTGCCCAATACCATCCCTACAGTGATCATGGTGGGGGCAGCATCATGTCTGGGGGAAACCAGGCACTGCCCATCACCTGTCCAATACCATCCATACAGGGATCAGGGTGGGGGCAGCATCATGTCTGGATTAAACCAGGCACTGCCCATCACCTGCCCAATACCATCCCTACAGTGATCATGGTGGGGGCAGCACCATGTCTGGATTAAACCAGGCACTGCCCATCACCTGCCCAATACCATCCCTACAGTGATCATGGTGGGGGCAGCATCATGTCTGGGGGAAACCAGGCACTGCCCATCACCTGCCCAATACCATCCATACAGGGATCAGGGTGGGGGCAGCATCATGTCTGGATTAAACCAGGCACTGCCCATCACCTGCCCAATACCATCCCTACAGTGATCATGGTGGGGGCAGCATCATGTCTGGGGGAAACAGGCACTGCCCATCACCTGCCCAATACCATCCCTACAGTGCTCATGGTGGGGGCAGCATCATGTCTGGGGGAAACCAGGCACTGCCCATCACCTCCCCAATACCATCCCTACAGGGATCATGGTGGGGGCAGCATCATGTCTGGGGGAAACAGGCACTGCCCATCACCTGCCCAATACCATCCCTACAGTGATCATGGTGGGGGCAGCATCATGTCTGGGGGAAACCAGGCACTGCTCATCACCTGCCCAATACCATCCCTACAGTGATCATGGTGGGGGCAGCATCATGTCTGGAGGAAACCAGGCCCTGCCCATCACCTCCCCAATACCATCCCTACAGTGATCATGATGGGGGCAGCATCATGTCTGGAGGAAACCAGGCACTGCCCATCACCTGCCCAATACCATCCCTACAGGGATCATGGTGGGGGCAGCATCATGTCTGGAGGAAACCAGGCACTGCCCATCACCTGCCCAATACTCTGGTTGCTATGGGTAACAAGGCTTAAGTGATCACACACAGCAATACTGTCCCTCCAGTCAACTCTTCCCGCAACCATGCGGCATGATGCTGCCCCCACCATGATCACTGTAGGGATGCTACAGTGATCATGGTGGGGGCAGCATCATGCTGCATGTTTGCGGGAAGAGTTGACTGGAGGGCCAGTATTGAGTGATCACTTAAGCCTTGTTACCCAAAGCAACCAGAGTTTGGCTTACATCTCTTAAACTGCTCTGTGATTGGTTGCTATAGCATCCAGTTAAATATTCCTATTACTTTTATTAAAACAAGTTATGGCAACTGATAATGTGGCCCTGCAGCCCCACAAAAAAAAGTAACCGGGTACCCTTTCTTTAAGAACTGATTAATAAAAGGCACATGGTTCTTACAACAAAATGGGCGCCAATACTGTAAGAACGGAGCGATCGGCTTCTAAATCCAGTTCAGGAGGCAGAATCTCTCAGGCCCACGATCCATTCTTTCGCGTATCACAGCACATGACAGCCCAATTCTCTGCAAGCTGCTTTCCAACCATAAAGTGCCACCTTGCTGACAGCTCGGCTGCTTCCAGACATGCCCATTATTCACAATGTCAGACTCCCTGGTAAACGCTCCATAATAATTAACCCATCTCACCACAGGGGGGGTCTGCAAGAAAGCCTCATGAGGTTATAATTTCCAGATCAGATACCCGCAAGTCAGGGGCGCCATCAATATTTGCTCACTGGTGTGGGAGGGCGCTCTGCTATTTAAATGCATTATTTATCCCGCACCCTCTTCGCTCTCGCTTAATGGACGTCTCTTGCAACCACACATCCGCTTAGTTATGGAGAGAAAAGAAAAAAAAAAGAATTTTACCCTCCGTTTCACCTAACCCTCCATTAACAAGACATTTATTCAGAGAAACTCCATTTACAACATGTGCAAATGTATTCTGGTGCAAAAGGCGAGCAATTCACTCCGGGGGGAGGGGTGGAGCAATTTATTTAAAAAAATCTGTTACATGTGAGTTCTTCCTTAAAGGGGTACTCCACTGGCTTCTATTAAATCAACTAGTGCCAGAAAATTAAACAGATTTGTAAATTACTTCTACTAAAATAAATCTTAATCCTTCCAGTACTTATCAGCTGCTGTATAGTACAGAGAAAGTTTTTTTATTTTTTTTATTTCTTTTCTGTCTGACCACAGTGCTCTCTGCTGACACCTCTGTCGATTTTAGGAACTGTCAAGAGTAGGAGCAAATCCCCATAGAAAACCTATCCTGAGAGAAACTGCATGATGTTTGACATGGGAAAAAAGCGTGGCACTTTGTTAAAGCAGGGGATCCAGTGAAAAATGTTTTTTTTTTTTTTTTTAAATCAACTGGTGCCAGAAGGTTATACAGATTTGTAAATTACTTTTATTTAAAAATATTAATCCTTCCAGTACTCCTCAGCTGCTGTATGCTCCACAGGAAGTTGTGTAGATCTTTTCTGTCTGACCATAGTGCTCTCTACCGACACCTCTGCCCATGTCAGTAACTGCCCAGAGCAGGAGAGGTTTGCTATGGGGATTTGCTCCTAATCTTGACAGTTCCTTACACGGAAAAAGGTGTCAGCAGAGAGCACTGTGGTCAGACTGGAAAGAACTACACAACTTCCTCTGGAGCAAATAGCATCTGATAAGTACTGGAAGGATTAACATTTTTAAAAAGAAGTCATTTACAAATCTGTTCAACTTTGTGGCACCAGTTGATTTCAATTTTTTTTTCCACTGGAGTACTCCTTTAAGCAGATTTCTTCTGAAAACAACGCCATACCGGTCCTCAGGTTGAGTGTGGTACTACAACTTGGCTGCATTCACATTAATGGAAATGAGCTGTTATACCACACACAACCTGAGGACAAAGGTGGTGCTGGGAGTTGTAGTTTTGCAACAGCTGGAGGCATATTGGTTGGAAAACCCCTCCCTAAGGGCTTGTTCACACAAATCATCAGTGAATTTTGATGCGTTGAAATTAATAGGAGCTTTAAAAATCTGCAACACACTTTATAATTTTATAAATATATATATATATATATATATATATATATATATATATATATATATACACACACATACATATATAATGCACATATACACATATATATGGTGTTTTGGGCTTCCCGCCGTGGCCTCTCCTTGAGTAATCTGCAGACACTGGCAAGGGGCTATGGAGTTGGAGCACTGCTCAGATTAGCCTTCCCAATCCTATGAGTAATCTAGGCAGGCACCAGGCCCACAATGTAGGCCCGAAATCAAGCAGACCCAATTGCAGTATTGACTAATCCGCTCTAGGGGGATGATCAAGCACCATCTCTGGCTGAAGGGATGATAAGAACACACCACCAGTAGGCGACCTGTTAGGGGGGCCCCCTGACACCCCGTGTAGACCCCCAGACACTCAAAGTAATGGCAATGGGTCCCATCATAGTGTGTATGCCCTGTACCTTGCAGCCTAATAAAACATGAACGTCCATGAAACGAACAATACAGCGAGAAAGCAGAGACAATGTAGCATTGTAAAATAAAATATTCATCATTCCAGAAAATCCCAGAATGGGCAGCGGTGGGTGGGGGATGGAAGCGGGGTTCCCATGACACTATAACAACCCCCCCCCCCCACTTAATTTTTACAAGGTTCGTACAACCCCGAATACAGTCAGTGTTCGAGTGACCTCCTTAACGTAGAGAAGGATTTATTCTCCAGCGAGATGACGGCACAGCGTGGTGTGCCCACTGAGCCGTGATTAAGGGACCTGCTAAAGGTTTGGCATGACAGGCAATGCAATGCTCAGCCTGTCAAAAGACATTAAGCACAGCTCGCCGACTGGTGAATTAACAAATAAGGGAGAGAATCAGACACAGAAGCTGGGCACGGGCATTGGAAATATGGATCGGATGTTTATTCCCATTACGTCAGGGGAAAAGGAATATAGATATTTCTACGACAGGGAGGAACGGGTAAGAGGTGCCCTATTAAAAAAAAAAACGCTGCAATCTAAAAATGCAGTAAGACAGGCTTAAAGGGGTATTCCGGGCAAAAACATTTTATCCCCTATCCAAAGAATAGGGGATAAGATGTCTGATCGTAGTGGGCCCGCTGCTTAGAGCCCCCGCGATCTCCCTGCAGCACCCGCATTCTATGAATGCACCCGCATTCTAGAATGCGGGTGCTGAATCTCCAGTTTCTGAAACCTCCGGGTTTCGGGGACTGGGGACGTGACGTCACGCCACGCCCCCTCCATTTATGTCTATGGGAGGGGGCGTGACGGCCGTCATGCCCCCTCCCATAGACATGAATGGAGGGGGCGTGGCGTGACGTCACGTCCCCAGTCCCGGAAACCCGGAGGTTACAGAAACTGGAGATTCAGCACCCGCATAGAATGCGGGTGCTGCAGGGAGATCGCGGGGGTTCTCAGCAGCGGGCCCACCACGATCAGACATCTTATCCCCTATCCTTTGGATAAAGGATAAAATGTTTTTGCCCGGAATACCCCTTTAAGCTGTGAAAGCATGATGGAAGTTGCAGTTTTGCAACAAGTTAGGGGGCACTGCCTTAAGAAAGGTATAATTTAAAAAGAATTTTACCCAACACAAATCAAGCACTAAGCCACAAGGTACAAGTGAAGCCACTAAACAGGTCCTAGGAGGCTGGACATTCACATGCCCGCCCCTGCTTTAAACCCTCTCAGCCAATCACTGAAAGAGCAGCAGTCATATGCCATTTCCCTGCGGCAGTGAGGCCTTACAAAAATAAAGAGATCAATTCCTAGATCATTGAAAATTGGGGCCTCTGGCTTAGATTTGAAGGGCATCATATGGATGCCCTGATATACAGATGTAATGTTCCCCTTTAAATTCTGATTACCAAGCTGGCATTGAGTCCCTACGTCAATAAATCTGCCTGTCACCCAAGAGCAGAAGAAAAGGGAAGTTCTAGGCAAGAGTCAGACGAGGGGCACAGAGCCGTAAGGGAACCCAGACCTCTGCAATTCAATCACAGTGGCGGAGTTATGACCTTGATAAAGATGAAGGGAGCGCAGGGACAGCGAATCATTAACTGGGATACGGCCGTAATGTTGTTAAAGTGGCTATGTACACACATTATCACATACCTTTAGGAGGATGTTCTAGAAGCCAAGTACCCCCCAAAAAAATGTTATATGTTACTTCGTACCTAATCCTGACCATGTACATCTAATTTTTATAATTTTTCTTTTTTTTTTATATTATTTTTTGTGGTGGTGAGAAGTGATTGGTGGTTTGCTGAAGCTTCCTTGTCCATGAGTCATCTCTTGTCCATGACTTATGGACAAGCTGATGCTGCTGCAGGACTGGTTAGTGTCCCAGTAGGTATGGGGACCCCTAGAGGTGGGATTTTTAGGAGCTTTTTTTCTTTATTAATTATGAAACATTTTTCAAAAAGCTCTTTAATTTCCATCAGTAACAACATATAAAAAGTTTTTGGATCTGACCGTGCCCATTTAAGCCATCCCAGTATTACATTGACGGCCATTCCAACCTCTCGATAGAGATGGACCGCAAATGTCTTCTAACAACCTACAGCTATGGTCTTAGGGCAGGAAGAATGTAAAAGGTATGACAATCTGCGTGGGCACAGTGGGCAGACAGAAAAGGACAAACAGGAATACGTCTGGCATTGTAATGAAACCTCAGTGTGTGGGCAGAACTCCAGAATCCTCTGCCTCTCTAAACAGCCAGCAGGCACTGGAAATACATTATTCCAATTGTCTTCTACGCCAGCCTTTGTGCACGCGTGCCATAATCCTCTGTAGGCATAGCTACTTGCCCGCTGCACAAACATGGCAACCCAGAGCAAGCGTTCCAAGTATACTCTGTGCGGAACATGGTCACCATGGAAGAAGAATACACAGGTTGTACACAGGAACACAATAAAGTTTGTGAAGCTGCACAACCCAGCCTGCCTCTTAAAGGGGTACTCCTCCCCTAGACATCTTATCCCCTATCCAAAAGATAGGGGATAAGATGTCAGATCGCCGGGGTCCCGCTGCTGGGGACCCCTGGGATCTCGGCTGCAGCACCCACCTCAACGGCTTACGGCAACGCTGGAGGCTTCGGATCCCGACCACGCAAGCGGAAGAGCGTGACGTCACAACTCCGCCCCCTCCCATAGACTTGCATTGAGGGGCGGGGCGTGACATCAAACGGGGGCGGAGTCATGACGTCACGCTCTTCCGCTCGTGTGGTCGGGATCCGAAGCCTCCAGCGTTGCCGGAAGCCGTTGAGGTGGGTGCTGCAGCCGAGATCCCGGGGGTCCCCAGCAGCGGGACCCCAGCGATCTGACATCTTATCCCCTATCCTTTGGATAGGGGAGAAGATGTCTAGGGTCGGAGTACCCCTTTAAAGGGCAACTCCTTTTATTTAATTTTTTTTTCCCAAACAGGCCTTGGCTTGCAGAAATGTTATGTGGTCATTACCTTTAAAACGCTAATTTAAAAAAATACTGAAATGTGGAGCTGTTTTTTAAGCATGCTTCCATACAATTTTTTTAAACTCCAAAATATATGTAAATGGTGCCAAGAGTTAGGAATATTTTACAATTTAGGTCACAACTCAAGTTCATAGACAATGGGTACCAGCCCATGAATTTAGTAAGACATTTCAATCCCTTCTGACAAGAGACATGCCACATTAAGAAATAGGGATGTCCCGATATCATTACTTTCATTTTCTCTATTTACTTTTTTATTTTTTTTAAGATTACGTGTACAGATACTTGTTTTCAAGTACTCACCGATAAAATTTACTAATATTTTTTGTAATGTCATGTGACAGCAGAGGTGGCATTAGACTTTGTGACGCCTTAGGAGAAAGTCGAACATGAGGCCCTCACTGACACTTAAAATTAAAAGGGGTACTCCACTGGAAAATATTTTTTTTTTTAAATCAACTGGTGCCAGAAAGTTAAACAGATTTGTAAATTACTTCTATTTAAAAATCTTAACCCTTCTAGTACTTATCAGCTGCTGCATGTTCATGAGGAAGTTATTTTCTTTTTAAATTTCTTTTAGGTCAGACCACAGTGCTCTCTGCTGACACCTCCCTGTGTCCATTTTAGGAACTGTCCAGATTAGGAGCAAATCTGCATAGCAAACTGCTCATGCTCTGGACAGTTCCTGACATGGAAAGAGGTGTCAGCAGAGAGCACTGTGGTCAGACAGAAAGGAAATTCAAAAAGAAAAGAACTTCCTTTGAAGCATACAGCAGCTGATAAGTATTGGAAGGATTAAAATGTTTAAATAGAAGTCATTTACTTATCTGTTTAGCTTTCTGGCACTAGTTGATTTAAAAAAAAAAAAGTTTTCCAGGAGAGTACCCCTTTAACATAAGCCCCCAGTAGTTAGGTAGGGAATCACCCCACTCCCTGTTAGGTAGCAGCCCCATGTAGACAGCAAATCTCCCTTAATAGGTAGAAGCCCCCAGAAGATAGGTAGGTAGTGAATCCCATTATTGGGTAGAATCCCCTCTATTAGGTAGAAGCCCCAGTAGGTAGGGAATCCACTTTATTATGTAGAAGCCCCAATAGGTAGGAAATCCTAGCCTTTCAGGTAGAAGCCCTCAGAAGATAGGTAGGTTATGAGTCCCACTACTGGGTAGAATCCCCCGTAGGTAGGGAATTCCCTCTATTAGGTAGAAGCCCCCAGTGGGTAGAGAATTCCCTCTATTAGTTAGAAGCCACCAGTAGGTAGGGAATCTCCTCTATAAGGTAAAAGCCACAGTATTTAGGAAATTCTCCCCTTTTAGGCAGAAGCCCCAAGTAGGTAGGGAATCCTCCCCTTTTAGGTAGAAGCCCTTAGTAGTAAGGGAATCCCCCCCTATTAGGTAGAAGCCCAAGGTGTTCGGTAACCTCCTATTAGATAGATGGTCCCATTAAGTAGTTTCCCCTTATAATTCCCTTCCAAATAAAAACAAAAAAAATCCCTCTCTCCTTCAATCCGCTTCCACACTGAGGCCTCTGCATCCTTCACTCTGTTAGTGGTACAGGACCTTCTCCTGCAAGCCAGAATGTGCAGGCCCTATATCATTCCGGCAAACAGAGCGAACAATGAAGAGTTCTTAGCGGAAGATTCCATGGAAGGTGAGAGGGATCTTTGTTATACTTTATGGTCTGAAGGTATCGGGACGTGTACTCGTGCAAATGTCCGGCATCGGCACCGATACCAGTATTGGTATAAAGACATGGGGCACAGGTTTTCCCTGCCCTCCAGTCAATACTGCCCTGATGGCGGCCCAGGCTATAGGGCCTTTAGTATGTTGGAGCAGTTCTTGGATTGAACCCACAGCTGCCATAAGCAACGCTGCTCCTTGTGGCCAAATTGTGATATGCAAGCGGTACAATTTTTCTTGCTGCCGCTGCCAGCGTTTCCCTCACCACTCTGCATTAATTCATGACATTCTCAGGCTATAATGTAATAGAATGGATATGCGAGGAGGCGATATTGTACACGACGCTGACAGTTTCCATAGTAGGATAAATCTTGGGTGATCAGTATATTAGACAATAGGCTTCTTCTTCATTAAAGTGGGCCATTCCTTTAATTTCCCGGCTCAGCATTCTTCGCGGGGACGTGGCGGCGCTTTAAGACGCCTTTCATTAGAGTAAAAAGCTTTTCATTGCTCCAGTCCCGCCCGGCGTAAATCAGGTTATCCTACAAAAATACATCTGACCTCCTTGAAAAATAGCAGCGTAAGGTAGGAACAAACCTCCAGACATTCGCTGTCCCATTTTATTTCATCGGGACGCAAAATATCCAGATAATAAACCAATTATAATTAATGATTTCATTCCATTACCCATCAGAGCCCCCCTTTTAAAAAAAAAAAAAAGAAAAAGGCCTTGACACGGATGAGGATAGCGCCTGTGAATGATAGCATTGTTCCCGTTCTGCCGCGGACGCCCACCCTCTCAAACTGTGCGGCAATTAAATAATTAATGCGTCAAGGGATCATCCGCGGTAAATTAAATGGAAAAGTATCTGCCGTTTAATACAGAGAACATAAAAAATAAAAATTGGATTATACAGAGCTGGGTACACAAATTGGATTTTTCTTAACCTTATCACAACCAGAAGAAACTTTATGAATTTATTTATTTATTTATTTTTTTAAATATATTTCTTTTTTTTGGAAGAGCAGTTTGTGCTCCGGAGCTGCACTTCCTACCATAATTGGAGATAGCATTGATTGCTATAGGAAACCTGTTGGCCGCAGGTTCATGGTCTATTATAGCGAATGGAGGGTAGCACAAGTGTCGCTCTTCCGCAGATTTGGGCGCTTTTTTTATATTACCGTTTGGTGGCATTACCGCCCAGCTGACAGTCTAACCAGTGCTGTGGAGTCGGACGAACTTTTGGGTACCTGAAGTCGGAGTCGGCAAACAATGCTCTGACTCCTACTAAATTTAGATTGGAATAAAAAAAATAAGAAAAAGCAAGTTTAAATGTCCCAATTCACAAAAAGTTATAATTAATGACTTCTCTACTGTAAGAATAAAGACCAATGCATGCAGCGCCTCACGTAACCGCAAAACGAACACGTTAAGTGATGGTGAAGAAGCTTTTCATGTGCTTCACTATATGGCTCGCAATGCACAATTAGGAGCGGCAATACTTATACTTTCCATAGTGTTGTGTTCTGCTGTTACAGAGAACCCATGGGTAACCTAGCCTCTCACTGATAAGGGGTTAAGTAAATATGTTTTTTGCAGGACTAGAGACACTTGTATAAGTGAAGGGAATGGAGGGTCAATAGTTCAAGACTGAAGCTGTAAACCATTGGAAAAACTGCTGCCATTCAGCTAAGGCTATAAAAACTTGTAAACTCCAATTGTTAGCTTAAACTTTAAACATGACTAGAGATGAGTGAACTTGCAGTAAATTCGATTCATCACGAACTTCTCTGCTCGGCAGTTGACGACTTTTCCTGCATAAATTAGTTCAGCTTTCAGGTGCTCCCGTGGGCTGGAAAAGGTGGATACAGTCCTAGGAGACTCTTTCCTAGGACTGTATCCACCTTTTCCAGCCCAACGGAGCACCTGAAGGCTGAACTAATTTACGCAGGATAAGTCATCAACTGCCGAGCCGAGAAGTTCGTGATGAATCGAATTTACTGTAAGTTTGCTCATCTCTAAACATGACTATGGGATTCTACTAGGGAAATCATGTTTTATAATAAATGCCCCTTCCTGGATCCTCCCACTGCCCTATCTTCAGCAGCAGATCAGCACACAACAAGGAGAAAGCAGCAGCTTCTGCCCAACTACCTCTCTCTGCTTAGAAGAGCTTAGAAGAACTTGGTGGAACAGCTTCTTGGATTCAACTGTAAGTGTTTATAAATACATTTGCATATTAATATAGAGGAGTCGGAGAGTCGGAAGTACAAAAAACTGCGGAGTCGGAACATTTATCTACCGACTCCACAGCCCTGAGTCTAACTCCTCAACAGGTAAAGCCTCAGATTTATGCCCTATACGAGTGGTCTCCAAACCGTTGAACTACAGCTGTTGCAAAACTACAACTCTCAGCATTCCCGGAAAGCTGTAGTTTTGCAATATCTTGAGGTTCAAAGTTTGGAGACCACCATTCAGGAACCATTTGGGGTTTGCATATAGTAGTGTTTTCCAATAGTGTGCCTCCAGCTGTTGCAAAACTTTGCAACTTTGACAGCGGCGATCTAAAGGGATATTAGCCGCCCGCGGCGATCGCCACATGTGGGCTATTAGCGGTGGCCCCCAGCTACAAGAATTAGCAGGGGGCTGCCGGGTCTGGTCGTTAACCAGTTAAATGACAGACAGAGCAATCTCAGATGTTCGTGATTACAGGCAGATGTCCGCTGATGATATCAGCAGGTATCTACCGTTCATGACGCGGACCTGACCCGCGTCACGTCCTCTCACCCAACCCATGACGTCCATGTATGTCATGGGTCGGGAAGGGGTTAAGTCACGCCCACCAAAATTATCGGCTGAAAATTCCCTTGGCTGAAAACGCTGAAACTGCCATTTCCGGACGATAATTTTCGGCGCACCCCTAATATATATATATATATACACACACACACACATACATACACACATATATATATCATGTATATATTCTGAGAAGCTTAGGATCTCTGTGCAAGATGTAGATGTGCGACCAGATCTTTTTTTAATCCATTGAAATGCGACCATAGCAGCCAAATAGTGCGTGCATTAAACGCATCTAAAATCGGCCTTAGAGACAAGAATAACACACAGAAATAAAGCTGTAAAGTATTGTAAGTGACATATATACAAATACACATATAAATTATATATATATATATATATTTATTTTTTTTTATTTTTTTATTTACACACACATTATATATATATGGCGACCATTGTTTGTTGAAACCATTGTATGCGGAGACCAGAACTCTATGGAAACCTGGTGATTGGTTCTGAAGCCACCGAAATGTCATCCAAAAATAGGGAAAAAAAGTGAGGATTAAAGAGAAATAAGTAGATAACTAATATAGATAAAGCAAATCCTTACATAGAAAAGTAAGAAAGATCTACTGGGAGCTGTAAATCATTCTCTATGTCAGTGTTTCCCAACCAGGGTGCCTCCAGCTGTTGCAAAACTACAACTCCCAGCATGCCCGGACAGCCGTTGGCTGTCCGGGCATGCTGGGAGTTGTAGTTTTGCAACAGCTGGAGGCACCCTGGTTGGGAAACAATGGTTATTGTAGAGGAAAGGAGCTTATTCAGGGTCCTGTACAGTACACCCAGTGTCCCAAATGGAGCCGCCCTTACTTGGTGGCTAAAGGAGCAGCTAAGCCTGGTACAGGTAAAGAGTAGTACAGAACTTGTAGCTCCTCCCTGTACTGTAGGGGGCGCTACCAGACACCAGTCAGTGCATGCACTTCAGTAATAGAGGTGGTTTGCCAGTGAATGCCCATTCTGATTGGCCAGAAAAGACCATTGTATGTTGAAACTAGTGTATGTTGAGGCCATTGTAAGTTGAGGGATCACTGTATGTGTGTGTGTGTGTGTATATATATATATATATATATATATATATATATATATATATATATAGATGCAAATCATAAAATGTTGCAGTATCTTGTAATAACCTTTTTTATTGGACTAACAGAATATTGTAGAGAAGATTTCGGGATTCCTCCCTTTATCAAGTCCAAAGAAAATCTAAGCTCACAAGTAGAAGACACAGGTTACATCTCACAAATATGCAGGGGTTAAGACAATAGATCTATTATCTTAACCCCTGCATATTTGTGAGATGTAGCCTGTGTCTTCTGCTTGTGAGCTTAGATTTTCTTTGGACTTGATAAAGGGAGGAATCCCGAAATCTTCTCTACAATATTCTGTTAGTCCAATAAAAAAGGTTATTACAAGATACTGCAACATTTTATGATTTGCATCTGCATCACTGGACTAATACGGCTACTCAAATTTACTATATATATATATGTTTTTTTTTTTGTAACTATCTTTATTTTTATATTTTCTCAAGGTGAATTATTTTTTTTTCTTTAATTTTATATTTTCTCAAGGAAACAAAATTACTTTTCAGAACAAATCTCTTTCCGACCAGGCTGGGCTGTTACTTTATCCTTAGGAAATAACTATGCGAGCAATTAGCTCCGGAATGCGATTTCCAAACTCAACCTTTTTCCATTTTTGCCAAAAAGCGTAAATGTTTTAACTTAACAACAACCTGGAATGTTCTGCCCCCGGGGGGGCTAAGATTTAACTTCTGCCACAATCGCTGAAAACTATTAGATGGAATCTTCTAAAACAGGAGGTTGTCAGATTTTACTCTTCGTCCGAACTAGTTTTGTACGGACATAAATGGCATGTCTACTATGTAAAGTCTTAAATATTTGCACGTTCCGGCAGATTCCTCTTGGTGTCCACTCACGTTTTATTAATGGAATGTTCCAGATTGTAAAAGGAGTAAATAAAAGTATTGCTTAAATAGTAATCCCATAATCTTATAATTTACTATATATATATATATATATATACACACACATACATATATATATATATATATATATATATATATATATATATATATATATATATAAAAGGGGTCAGTACTTTCCTCAGGGAGAGGACACCTCTTCAGGTATAACGGAGATTCAGGTTAGGCCATTTAGCACTCCGCAGGCATTCTGGGTAGGGAAATATGCAAAGCAGCTCATTACACAACCTTTTCAGGTAGTGTTCCCTGGTATCAGCTTAGCTCCTGTTAAGGAATATAAAAAGCTGAACGGGATATATGCCAAGCCAGACTACTCCCCAAAAGGAGCTAAGCTGATACCAGGGAACACTACCTGAAAAGGTTGTGTAATGAGCTGCTTTGCATATTCCTATATATATATATATATATATATATATATATATATATATATATACACACACACACATATTATATATATATATATATATATATATATATATATATATATATATATATATATATACATACATACATACATACACACACACACATACATATACACACACATACATACATATACACACACACACACACACTAGGGCTGCATTATATAAAGCAATCGGATGACAATTTTTGTAAATTGTCAATAGAGCCCCCTGCAAATTTGCGGTTACCTGCAGTAGCGGCACGGCACCATAACCCGCAAGCACGCAGTGTCTGGGGATGGGCCGCCGCTGAAATATGAATGCTAAGTCAGTGCTTTCTAACCAGGGTGCCTCCAGATGTTGCATAACTACAACTCCTAGCATGCCCGGACAGCCTTCGGCTGTCCGGACATGCTGGGAGTTGTAGTTTTGCAACAGCTGGAGGCACCCTGGTTGGGAAACACTGTCCAAAGTTATAATAGGGGTGCAGGGTAAACATAAAAAAAAAAAAACTTAAGGTTCCTGTAGGTCTTCCTCAGATCCCATTCTCCTCTGACTGGTCCCGGTATCTTCTCCGTGCTCCTGACAATCAGCTGGTTCCAGGACCTTTCCTGATGGCCGGAGCGGTGTCATGTGTCAAGCCAGTGATTGGCTGAGCAGGAAGGTCCTGTTACATAACACACCGGACTGCATGGAGAAGAGGATCTGCAGCAGACCAGAACTAGGTAAGCATCAGGTTTAGTGCCCCGGGAACAAATAATGGGGGGGGGGGGGGAGATGTGACAAAAAGGAGAAGGGGAGGGGGGGTTAGATGTGACATGAAGTAGGGGATGTGAACGGGAAATGGGGAAAAAACTTGATATTGGAGGATTTCAGCATCTATTATATCACAATAGCATATCGGAATCGTAATATTTACCTCCATATTTGCAATGGCATACTTTCACATTTTCCCCAAATTGTGCAGCCCTAATATACACATTACATTATTTCAGAAAACCCAAATCTTGACAGACCCGGATATAAACGCAAGCTAATCTATTACCCTCCAAAACCAGAAAACAGAAATATTGCGCTCGCTCTGGGGTTGTGATGGCAGCGTCAACCGACCAATTTACTTAAATGGGCATTCTGTCATGTGACCTTAAAGGGGTTATCCTGCCAAAGACCTCTTTATTCCCTATCCGTGCAGCAACCGCATTCTATGCGGGGCTGCGTCTCCAGTCTCGGAAAGCTCTATGTTTCCAGGACTGGAGACGTGACATAACGTCAAGCCCCCTCCATTCATGTCTATGGGAGGGGACGTGGCCGCCGTTATGCCCCCTCCCCTAGACATGGATGGAGGGGGCGTGGCATGATGTCACAAGGGGGCGTGGCATTACATCAAGTCCCCAGTCCCGGAAACATATCCCTATCACTGGAGATCACGTGACGAAGTCAGTGTCTGTTTACACTACCACGACAACCCCAGAGCGAGCATAATGTATACACAGCTGCAGCAACTAAAACAAGGTAAAATATTAACACGACATGGAATCGCCTGTGATCAAAACCCTAAAAGTTAAACATATCCAATATCACGAATTAGAAATCTTTCTAGACAAGTTCCTCAGGAAGTAACTATTTGGTTACACCCCTACCCCCCACACGTGTCATGGTATATCTAAAAGGGATTATATCTAAAAAGATTTACATTGATGATGGAATAATGCTTTATGGGAACTAATTTAAATATTAAAAATAAAATATTTACTTTGAAAGAAGCACTCCATTTTTTCTTTCTTATATAGTGTGGCATAGGCCATTATTACAGAACCCTGTATTGTATGTCTGGTGCTTGTGGTCGGCATAGTTTTGGCCCCATACTAAACAATTCCATTACTGAAATTATTTCCCTTCCCATGAATTGCCCTGGCTTTGCATAAAGAGAGGGTGGAGTCTCATCACTTGTCTAATTAGGCTACTGGTGCTGGAGATTAGACTCATAAATGGGTCAGTTCACTTTGTATGCAGTTTTGATGCATTTTCTTATTCAAAGTGCGTTTTTAGGGTGCTGTAAAATAGCACAATTTTTGCAGAGATTTTAGGAAAATCACAGCAAAAAAAAACCAATATGTGAACACAACCATGTATACCTACTATACAGAGATAGCAGAGAAGGCATATTACAATAATATATCCTGATCATATAGAGAGAGCAACAGCATACAGACAGAAGGTGTAATTTGTCTATATATATGTGTGTGTATAGTCCACAAAATGCAGTAGTCGACACTTAAACCCTTTCTAATTAGCTCCACCAGGACGGTGAGCCAGCACCAGTATTCATGTAGTTAGGGATCGTGGTTCACACGCAGTGTACCTGCCGCGGTGCAAACTAGCCCCAGAAAAGGTAGATTCATGCAGGCACAGTAATAGAAGAATAAATGGGCCGCACTCACTGGTGTCTGATACAAAAGCAGTGCTGTTCTTTATTTTCAATGGTGCATTAAAATCACAGAGTAGCAGGACGACACAAACGCTCTTCAGTTCATGACTTGGGTGACAGCTGTTGCGCATGCGCATACACACTTCATCAGTTCTGATGAGGCATGCATGCGCACGCGCAACAGCTGTCACCCAAGTCATGAGCTGAAGAGAGTTTGTGTCGTCCTGCTACTGCTCTATGTGATTTTAAAGGGGTTCTCCACCATAAGGTGATTTTAGTACGTACCTGGCAGACAGTAATGGACATGCTTAGGAAGGATCTGCGCTTGTCTTGGGGCTAAATGGCTATGTTGTGAGATTACCATAATGCTGTGGGTAGCTTTTTGTGAACTGGTATTTCCTGTTTGACTTTTCTTTTTTTGACTAAAAATCCCACAATTCCATTTTCCTCCCTCCCACACATCAGCCACCCCACAAATTGAAACATAAATGAGCTGCATCCATTCAAAAGACCTGTGGTTTGCAATCAGGGTGCCTACAGCTGTTGCATTAGTTGCATATTGATCTCTCTCCCACCAAGCGATCGCTCCACCCATTGAAGCAGACAGGCTCCCTGTCAGCAGCTGACTAGTAAGTCAGGTCTCAGCCGCATTGCAAGCTGGGAAAAATCTGAGACAACAGTAATTTTGTATGCTGTTAAAAATAAACATTGGGGTGAAAATCACAGAAGAATTGTGGGAAAACCATCACACACAGGTACAGACACTATATTATGAACTACACTAACTTTACTGCCCCTGTAGCACTTGTAGTCAAATAAACAAAAATTCCTGGAATACCTGTTTAATGCACCATTGAAAATAAAGAACAGCACTGCTTTTGTATCACAGACCAGTAAGTGCGGCCCATTCATTCTTCTATTACTCTGTGTGTGTGTGTGTGTGTGTGTGTATGTATATATACACACACACATATTATATATATATATATATATATATACACACACACATACATATACACATACACATACATACACACACACACACACACACATATATATACTGATCCCATAGAGATGGCAGCAGCAGTATGCAGACAGAGCTAGAGGGAAGGGGTTTGAGAGCTGACAGGAGGGGATCTGATAGGTGATAAAGTCATCCTGTAGTTCACAGAAAGTCAGCTGACCACTTCCTCTGACACAAACACAGATTTTCTGTAGGCCAGACTGGTGATCACATGACCCAGTTACAAAAATGAAATGCATGGATGCAGCTGTGCTGGAATAAAAAAAATGGTTCTGTAGGATTAGAGATGGCGAGTGTGCATTAACATTGGAGAGAAAAAATTACAACTTTGAGTGCTTCTTTAATGCTATAATTTTCAAGCCCCCTTGTCAGGGACCACCAGAAGGGATCTCATCTCATCCACGTCAAGTAACACACTGATCAGATTTGAGATTTTGAAATATTCAAAAATATTCTCATTTACATGAGCAACAGATGAAAATGACTATTTACCCAATGTGGGGCCGGGCCGGGGGATAATTATGTGGAGCAGATGCTTCCAGATGAGCAAAGATCATTACGGGAGACATGTAAAGACAGCAGAGGGGGACGCGGAGATCGCCCATACATCTCCCAATTATAGAGTGACAGGATGCTAAATTATCAACAGCCTCACAGCTGTGCCCAGGAGTAAGAATGGTGCTGAGCGCTTAACCCTACAGGGACCACATCACGGGCCATACTGAGGACAAGGTCCTATAAGGTGACAGGCGCATCCTGATTGAGAATTCGGAATCTTGTAGGTCTCACAAACCTACATGCATATGAGCCTATAGTTGTGTATTATGGAGCCATCGGTACATCGTGTGCAACCATAAGGTTCTTCGGTACTGCAATGCTTCTAGGGAAGAGTACAATGGAGTATGGACGGTTTGGGGTTTATGTAAACTCAACCCAAAAATGGGTATTATTGAGGACTTCCCAAGGATGGAACTTTAATGTCCCATAATGGCAATGATCACGCCACGAGTCTCTACAGGTCCATGAGAAAGGAAACTCCTTTAGGTCTCTGCACAAAACAGGAGGTACAGTATGAGCCCTCAAATCCATCCTAGGGCCTAAGGAAACACTCTAGGAGCAAAGGGGCAAAATGACCATTGAGGGAAGTAGATATTTCTCAGACATCTCTAAAACAATTCCGGACCCCATAGATCACGCCAATACTGGTATCGATTTCGACACAGATAACAGGAGATTTGTACAAGAACCTTTTTTTGTGCAAATGTCCCCGATACCTGCAGACCATAAATAAATACATTTTTAAAAATCCATGTCACTTCTGTTTCTGCGCTGAGGCCTCTTCATCGTTCGATCCTTAATCCGGAGTAGTGCAGGACCGGCACCAATCCGGCTTGCAGGAGAAGATCCTGCACCACAAACAGGGCAGGGGATGTAGAGGCCTCATCTAAATACTGAGAGCTTCTATCTAAAAGAGGAGGGTTTCCTATTAACCTACTGGGTGGCTTTAACCTAATAGGGGGCTTCTAACTAATACCGAAGGATTCCCTACCTACCTCCTGGAAGGGGTAAAACCTAATATGGGGGGGGGGGTCGCTTACCTATTGGTGGCTACTACCTAATATGGGGGGGTTCCGGACCTACTTACTAGGAACTTTTAACTAAAGAGGGTGGGGGTGATTCCCTACTTACTATCTTATGGGGGCTTCTACCTAGGATGGAAGGATTCCCTACCTACTGGGGGCTTCTACCTTATAGGGAGAATTTTATACATACCTACTAGGGGCTTCTACCTAATAGGGGTATGAAGGAAAAAAGAAGGAGAAAACACAACGGGGCGCTCCCTGTGTAGTATTTCTTAGAAAATGGATGAAGAAGATACCCGCCACCAACATCCAAGGTGACGTACTGATCTTGAGTCAATATGCACAGAGGTGTGTGGTGCCTCTGCAGTATGGTGGGGGGTAACACGAAATGAAGATGGCAACAGTCTACTGCTCTCACCCCTTGTTTTTCTGTATTCCCGAGGGAACCCTGGCCAGGACTACACAAACCTATTATTGTGGACCTGAGGAAGGCGCTAGTGAGCGCCGAAACGCGTTGTCCTGTTTGACCTTTTTGACTTCTTTTTGTAATAAAAGTTAGTCCTGCGTAAGTGCTGGCTCAGACTTTTGCTTCATTTGACCGCCGTCACCACATAGGAGCGCTCTCAACAAAACCCCATTTTTTCACTCTCCACATTTATCTAATAGGGGTGATTTCCTACCTACTAGGGGCTTTTACCTAATAGGGGGGATTCCCTACCTACTTGGGGCTTCTACCTAATAGGGGTGATTTCCTACCTACTGGGGGCTTATACCTAATAGGGTGGATTCCGTACATACCTACTAGGGGCTTATACCTAATATGAGTGAGTCCCTACCTACTGGGGACTTCTACCTAATTGGGGTGATTGCCTAACGACTGGGGGCTTCTTCCTTATAGGGAGGATTCCTCACATACCTACTAGGGGCTTATACCTAATAGGAGTGATTCCCTACCTACTGGGGGCTTCTACCTAATAGGGAGGATTCCTTACATACCTTCTAGGGGCTTCTGCCGAATAGGGGTGATTCCCTACCTACTGGGGGCTTCTATCTAATAGGGAGATTCTCTACCCACCTATATTCCTGGGGTTTCTA